>NW_027596943.1:0-124185 GCF_964194155.1 Cetorhinus maximus | reverse complement strand
ATCATAAACACTATATAAACAGTGCCCCATCATAAACACTATATAAACAGTGCCCCCATCAGAAACACTATATAAACAATGCCCCCATCATAAATCCTATTTAAACGGTGCCCACATCATAAACACTATTTAAACAGTGCCCCATCATAAACACTATATAAACAGTGCCCCATCATAAACACTATATAAACAGTGCCCCCATCATAAACAATAAAAAAACACTGCCCCCATCATAAACACTATATAAACAGTTCCCACATCATAAACACTATTTAAACAATGCCCCCATCATAAACACTATATAGACAGTGCCCCCATCATAAACCCTATAGAAACAGTGCCCCCATGATAAACCCTACTTAAACAGTGCCCCCATCATAAACACTATATAAAAAGCCCCCCCATCATTAACCCTATATAAACAGTGCCCCATCTTAAGCACTATATAAACAAGTGCTCCCATCATACACACTTGAAACAGTGCCCCCATCATAAACACTATATAAACAGTTCCCACATCATAAACACTATTTAAACAATGCCCCCATCATAAACACTATATAAACACTGCCCCCATCATAAACAAAATTTAAACAGTGCCCCATCATAAACGCTATTTAAACAGTGCCACATCATAAACTTTATATAAACACTGCCCCCATCATACACACAGTGCCCCACATTAAATCATATTTAAACAGTACCCCTTCATAAACACTATATAAGCAGTGCCCCATCATAAACACTATATAAACAGCGCCCCCATCATAAACACTATATAAACAGTGCCCCCATCATAAACATTATTTAAACAGTGCCCCCGTCATAAACACTATTTAAACAGTGCCCCCATCATAGTCACTATTTAAACAGTGCCCCCATCATAAACACTATATAAACAGCGCCCCCATCATAAACACTATATAAACAGTGCCCCCATCATAAAAATTATTTAAACAGTGCCCCCGTCATAAACACTATTTAAACAGTGCCCCCATCATAGTCACTATTTAAACAGTGCCCACATCATAAACACTATATAAACAGTGCCCCCATCATAAATACTATATAAACAGTTCCCACATCATAAACACTAATTAAACAGTGCCCCCATCGTAAACACTATATAAGCAGTGCCCCATCATAAACAATATATAAACAGTGCCTCCATCATAAACACTATATTTACAGTGACCCCATCATAAACACTATATAAACAGTGCCCCATCATAAACACTATATTAGCAGTGCCCCCATCATAAACATTATATAAACAGTGCTCCCATCATAAACACTACGTAAAAAATTCCCACGTCATAAACACTATTTAAACCGTGCCCCCAACATAAATACTATTTAAACAATGCCCGCATCATAAACGCTATTTAAACAGTGCCCCCATCACAAACATTATATAAACAGTGCCCCCATCATAAACACTATTTAAACATTATCCCATCATAAACACTATACAAAAGGTTCCCACGTCATAAACACTATTTAAACAATGCCACATCATAAACTTTATATAAACACTGCCCCCATCATACACACAATTTAAACAGCGCCCCACATTAAATCCTATTTAAACAGTACCCCTTCATAAACACTATATAAGCAGTGCCCCATCATAAACACTATATAAACAGCGCCCCCATCATAAACACTATATAAACTGTGCCCCCATCATAAACACTATTTAAACAGTGCCCCCTTCATAAACACTATATAAGCAGTGCCCACATCATAAACACTATATAAAACGTGCCCCCATCATAAACACTATTTAAACAGTGCCACATCATAAACACTATATCAACAGTGCCCCCATCATAAACACTATTTAAACATTGCCCCCATCATAAACGCTATTTAAACAGTGCCCCCATCATAAACACTATATCAACAGTGCCCCTATCATAAACACTATTTAAACAGTGCCACCATCATAAACACTATATAAACAGTCCGCCATCATAAACACTATATAAACACTACCCCCATCATAAACACTATTTAAACAGTGCCCCATCATAGACACTATTGAAACAGTGCCGCCATCATAAACACTATATAAACAGTGCACCCATCATAAACACTATATAAAAAGTGCCCCATCATAAACACTATATAAACAGCGCCCCCGTCATAAACACTATATAAACAGTGCCCCATCATAAACACTATATAAGCAGTGCCCCCATCATAAACACGATTTAAACATTGCCCCATCATAAACAATAAAAAAACACTGCCCCATCATAAAAACTACATAAACTGTGCCCCCATCATAAACACTATATAAACAGTTCCCACATCATAAACACTAATTAAATAGTGCCCCCATCATTAACAGTATTTAAACCATGCCCCCATCATAAACACTACAAAAACAGTGCCCACATCATAAACACTAATTAAACAGTGCCCCCCCATAAACACTATTTAAACAGTGCCCCCATCTTGAACCCTTTTTAAACTGTGCTCCCATCATAAACACTATTTAAACAGTGCCCCCATCATAAACACTATATAAACAGTGCCTCATCATAAACACTATATAAACAGTGTCACCATCATTAACACCATATAAACAGTGCCCCCATCATAAACTCTATATAAACAGTGCCCCCATCATAGACACTATATAAATAGTGCCCCCATCTTAAGCACTATATAAACAGCGCCCCCATCATAAACACTATATAAACAGTGCCAACATCATAAACACTATTTAAACAGTGCACACATCATAAACACTATATAAACAGTTCCCACATCATAAACAGTATGTAAACAGTACCCCATCATAAACACTATAAAAAAAAAGCCCCCATCATTAACAGTATTTAAACCGTGCCCCCATCATAAACACTATGTCAACAGTGCCCCCATCATAAACACTATATAAACAGTGCCCACGTCATAAACACTGTATAAACAGTGCACCCATGTTAAACCCTATTTAAACAGTGCCCCAATCATAAACACTATTTAAACAGAGCCCCCATCATTAACAGTATTTAAACCGAGACCCGATCATAAACACTATATAAAAAGTGCCCCCATCATGAACACTATATAAGCAGTGCCCACATTATAAACACTATATAAACAGCGCCCCCATCATAAACACCACGTAAAAAATTCCCACGTCATAAACACTATTTAAACCGTGCCCCCAACATAAATACTATTTAAACAATGCCCGCATCATAAACACTATTTAAACAGTGCCCCCATCATAAACAATATATCAACAGTGCCCCCATCATAAACACTATTTAAACAGTGCCCCCATCATAAGCACTATATAAACAATGCCCCCATCATAAACACTATATAAACAGTGCCCCATCATAAACACTATATAAACACTGCCCCCATCAGAAACACTATATAAACAATGCCCCCATCATAAATCCTATTTAAACGGTGCCCACATCATAAACACTATTTAAACAGTGCCCCATCATAAACACTATATAAACAGTGCCCCATCATAAACACTATATAAACAGTGCCCCCATCATAAACAATAAAAAAACACTGCCCCCATCATAAACACTATATAAACAGTTCCCACATCATAAACACTATTTAAACAATGCCCCCATCATAAACACTATATAGACAGTGCCCCCATCATAAACCCTATAGAAACAGTGCCCCCATGATAAACCCTACTTAAACAGTGCCCCCATCATAAACACTATATAAAAAGCCCCCCCATCATTAACCCTATATAAACAGTGCCCCATCTTAAGCACTATATAAACAAGTGCTCCCATCATACACACTTGAAACAGTGCCCCCATCATAAACACTATATAAACAGTTCCCACATCATAAACACTATTTAAACAATGCCCCCATCATAAACACTATATAAACACTGCCCCCATCATAAACAAAATTTAAACAGTGCCCCATCATAAACGCTATTTAAACAGTGCCACATCATAAACTTTATATAAACACTGCCCCCATCATACACACAGTGCCCCACATTAAATCATATTTAAACAGTACCCCTTCATAAACACTATATAAGCAGTGCCCCATCATAAACACTATATAAACAGCGCCCCCATCATAAACACTATATAAACAGTGCCCCCATCATAAACATTATTTAAACAGTGCCCCCGTCATAAACACTATTTAAACAGTGCCCCCATCATAGTCACTATTTAAACAGTGCCCCCATCATAAACACTATATAAACAGCGCCCCCATCATAAACACTATATAAACAGTGCCCCCATCATAAAAATTATTTAAACAGTGCCCCCGTCATAAACACTATTTAAACAGTGCCCCCATCATAGTCACTATTTAAACAGTGCCCACATCATAAACACTATATAAACAGTGCCCCCATCATAAATACTATATAAACAGTTCCCACATCATAAACACTAATTAAACAGTGCCCCCATCGTAAACACTATATAAGCAGTGCCCCATCATAAACAATATATAAACAGTGCCTCCATCATAAACACTATATTTACAGTGACCCCATCATAAACACTATATAAACAGTGCCCCATCATAAACACTATATTAGCAGTGCCCCCATCATAAACATTATATAAACAGTGCTCCCATCATAAACACTACGTAAAAAATTCCCACGTCATAAACACTATTTAAACCGTGCCCCCAACATAAATACTATTTAAACAATGCCCGCATCATAAACGCTATTTAAACAGTGCCCCCATCACAAACATTATATAAACAGTGCCCCCATCATAAACACTATTTAAACATTATCCCATCATAAACACTATACAAAAGGTTCCCACGTCATAAACACTATTTAAACAATGCCACATCATAAACTTTATATAAACACTGCCCCCATCATACACACAATTTAAACAGCGCCCCACATTAAATCCTATTTAAACAGTACCCCTTCATAAACACTATATAAGCAGTGCCCCATCATAAACACTATATAAACAGCGCCCCCATCATAAACACTATATAAACAGTGCCCCCATCATAAAAATTATTTAAACAGTGCCCCCGTCATAAACACTATTTAAACAGTGCCCCCATCATAGTCACTATTTAAACAGTGCCCACATCATAAACACTATATAAACAGTGCCCCCATCATAAATACTATATAAACAGTTCCCACATCATAAACACTAATTAAACAGTGCCCCCATCGTAAACACTATATAAGCAGTGCCCCATCATAAACAATAAATAAACACTGCCCCCATCATAAAAACTTCATAAACTGTGCCCCCATCATAAACACTATATAAACAGTTCCCACATCATAAACACTAATTAAATAGTGCCCCCATCATTAACAGTATTTAAACAGTGCCCCCATCATAAACACTATATGTACAGTGCCCACATCATAAACACTAATTAAACAGTGCCCCCATCTTAAACACTATTTAAACAGTGCCCCCATCTTGAACCCTATTTAAACAGTGCCCCCATCATAAACACTATTTAAACAGTGCCCCCATCATAAACACTATATAAACAGTGCCCCATCATAAACACTATATAAACAGTGTCACCATCATTAACACTATATAAACAGTGCCCCCATCATAAACTCTATATAAACAGTGCCCCCATCATAGACACTATATAAACAGTGCCCCCATCTTAAGCACTATATAAACAGCGCCCCCATCATAAACACTATATAAACAGTGCCAACATCATAAACACTATTTAAACAGTGCACACATCATAAACACTATATAAACAGTTCCCACATCATAAACAGTATGTAAACAGTACCCCATCATAAACACTAAAAAAAAAGCCCCCATCATTAACAGTATTTAAACCGTGCCCCCATCATAAACACTATATCAACAGTGCCCCCATCATAAACACTATATAAACAGTGCCCACGTCATTAACACTGTATAAACAGTGCACCCATGTTAAACCCTATTTAAACAGTGCCCCAATCATAAACACTATTTAAACAGAGCCCCCATCATTAACAGTATTTAAACCGAGACCCCATCATAAACACTATATAAACAGTGCCCCATCATAAACACTATATAAACAGTGCCCCATCATAAACACTATGAAAATAGTGGCCCCTCCTAATACCTATTTAAACAGAGCCCCCATCATAAACACTATATAAGCAGTGCCCCATCATAAACAATATATAAACAGTGCCTCCATCATAAACACTATATAAACAGTTCCCCCATCATAAACACTATATAAAAGTGCCCCATCATAAACACTATATAAGCAGTGCCCCCATCATAAACACTATATAAACACTACCCCCATCATAAACACTATATAAACAGTGCCCCTTCGTAAACACTATTGAAACAGTGCCGCCATCATAAGCACTATAAAAACAGTGCACCCATCATAAACACTATATAAAAAGTGCCCCATCATAAACACTATATAAACAGCGCCCCATCATAAACACTATATAAGCAGTGCCCCCATCATAAACACGATTTAAACCTTGCCCCATCATAAACACTATATAAACAGTTCCCACGTCATAAACACTATTTAAGCAATGCCCCCATCGTAAACAATAAATAAACACTGCCCCCATCATAAAAACTACATAAACTGTGCCCCCATTATAAACACTATATAAACAGTTCCCACAACATAAACACTAATTAAATAGTGCCCCCATCATTAACAGTATTTAAACCATGCCCCCATCATAAACACTACATAAACAGTGCCCACATCATAAACACTAATTAAACAGTGCCCCCATCATAAACACTATTTAAACAGTGCCCCCATCTTGAACCCTATTTAAACTGTGCCCCCATCATAAACACTATTTAAACAGTGCCCCCTTCATAAACACTATATAAGCAGTGCCCACATCATAAACACTATATAAAACGTGCCCCCATCATAAACACTATTTAAACAGTGCCACATCATAAACACTATATCAACAGTGCCCCCATCATAAACACTATTTAAACATTGCCCCCATCATAAACGCTATTTAAACAGTGCCCCCATCATAAACACTATATCAACAGTGCCCCTATCATAAACACTATTTAAACAGTGCCACCATCATAAACACTATATAAACAGTCCGCCATCATAAACACTATATAAACACTACCCCCATCATAAACACTATTTAAACAGTGCCCCATCATAGACACTATTGAAACAGTGCCGCCATCATAAACACTATATAAACAGTGCACCCATCATAAACACTATATAAAAAGTGCCCCATCATAAACACTATATAAACAGCGCCCCCGTCATAAACACTATATAAACAGTGCCCCATCATAAACACTATATAAGCAGTGCCCCCATCATAAACACGATTTAAACATTGCCCCATCATAAACAATAAAAAAACACTGCCCCATCATAAAAACTACATAAACTGTGCCCCCATCATAAACACTATATAAACAGTTCCCACATCATAAACACTAATTAAATAGTGCCCCCATCATTAACAGTATTTAAACCATGCCCCCATCATAAACACTACAAAAACAGTGCCCACATCATAAACACTAATTAAACAGTGCCCCCCCATAAACACTATTTAAACAGTGCCCCCATCTTGAACCCTTTTTAAACTGTGCACCCATCATAAACACTATTTAAACAGTGCCCCCATCATAAACACTATATAAACAGTGCCTCATCATAAACACTATATAAACAGTGTCACCATCATTAACACCATATAAACAGTGCCCCCATCATAAACTCTATATAAACAGTGCCCCCATCATAGACACTATATAAATAGTGCCCCCATCTTAAGCACTATATAAACAGCGCCCCCATCATAAACACTATATAAACAGTGCCAACATCATAAACACTATTTAAACAGTGCACACATCATAAACACTATATAAACAGTTCCCACATCATAAACAGTATGTAAACAGTACCCCATCATAAACACTATAAAAAAAAAGCCCCCATCATTAACAGTATTTAAACCGTGCCCCCATCATAAACACTATGTCAACAGTGCCCCCATCATAAACACTATATAAACAGTGCCCACGTCATAAACACTGTATAAACAGTGCACCCATGTTAAACCCTATTTAAACAGTGCCCCAATCATAAACACTATTTAAACAGAGCCCCCATCATTAACAGTATTTAAACCGAGACCCGATCATAAACACTATATAAAAAGTGCCCCCATCATGAACACTATATAAGCAGTGCCCACATTATAAACACTATATAAACAGCGCCCCCATCATAAACACCACGTAAAAAATTCCCACGTCATAAACACTATTTAAACCGTGCCCCCAACATAAATACTATTTAAACAATGCCCGCATCATAAACACTATTTAAACAGTGCCCCCATCATAAACAATATATCAACAGTGCCCCCATCATAAACACTATTTAAACAGTGCCCCCATCATAAGCACTATATAAACAATGCCCCCATCATAAACACTATATAAACAGTGCCCCATCATAAACACTATATAAACACTGCCCCCATCAGAAACACTATATAAACAATGCCCCCATCATAAATCCTATTTAAACGGTGCCCACATCATAAACACTATTTAAACAGTGCCCCATCATAAACACTATATAAACAGTGCCCCATCATAAACACTATATAAACAGTGCCCCCATCATAAACAATAAAAAAACACTGCCCCCATCATAAACACTATATAAACAGTTCCCACATCATAAACACTATTTAAACAATGCCCCCATCATAAACACTATATAGACAGTGCCCCCATCATAAACCCTATAGAAACAGTGCCCCCATGATAAACCCTACTTAAACAGTGCCCCCATCATAAACACTATATAAAAAGCCCCCCCATCATTAACCCTATATAAACAGTGCCCCATCTTAAGCACTATATAAACAAGTGCTCCCATCATACACACTTGAAACAGTGCCCCCATCATAAACACTATATAAACAGTTCCCACATCATAAACACTATTTAAACAATGCCCCCATCATAAACACTATATAAACACTGCCCCCATCATAAACAAAATTTAAACAGTGCCCCATCATAAACGCTATTTAAACAGTGCCACATCATAAACTTTATATAAACACTGCCCCCATCATACACACAGTGCCCCACATTAAATCATATTTAAACAGTACCCCTTCATAAACACTATATAAGCAGTGCCCCATCATAAACACTATATAAACAGCGCCCCCATCATAAACACTATATAAACAGTGCCCCCATCATAAACATTATTTAAACAGTGCCCCCGTCATAAACACTATTTAAACAGTGCCCCCATCATAGTCACTATTTAAACAGTGCCCCCATCATAAACACTATATAAACAGTGCCCCCATCATAAATACTATATAAACAGTTCCCACATCATAAACACTAATTAAACAGTGCCCCCATCATAAACACTATATAAGCAGTGCCCCATCATAAACAATATATAAACAGTGCCTCCATCATAAACACTATATTTACAATGCCCCCATCATAAACACTATATAAACAGTGCCCCATCATAAACACTATATAAGCAGTGCCCCCATCATAAAGACTATATAAACAGTGCCCCCATCATAAACATTATATAAACAGTGCCCCCATCATAAACACTACGTAAAAAATTCCCACGTCATAAACACTATTTAAACCGTGCCCCCAACATAAATACTATTTAAACAATGCCCGCATCATAAACGCTATTTAAACAGTGCCCCCATCATAAACATTATATAAACAGTGCCCCCATCATAAACACTATTTAAACATTATCCCATCATAAACACTATACAAAAAGTTCCCACGTCATAAACACTATTTAAACAATGCCCCCTTCATAAACAATAAATAAACACTGCCCCCATCATAAAAACTTCATAAACTGTGCCCCCATCATAAACACTATATAAACAGTTCCCACATCATAAACACTAATTAAATAGTGCCCCCATCATTAACAGTATTTAAACAGTGCCCCCATCATAAACACTATATGTACAGTGCCCACATCATAAACACTAATTAAACAGTGCCCCCATCTTAAACACTATTTAAACAGTGCCCCCATCTTGAACCCTATTTAAACAGTGCCCCCATCATAAACACTATTTAAACAGTGCCCCCATCATAAACACTATATAAACAGTGCCCCATCATAAACACTATATAAACAGTGTCACCATCATTAACACTATATAAACAGTGCCCCCATCATAAACTCTATATAAACAGTGCCCCCATCATAGACACTATATAAACAGTGCCCCCATCTTAAGCACTATATAAACAGCGCCCCCATCATAAACACTATATAAACAGTGCCAACATCATAAACACTATTTAAACAGTGCACACATCATAAACACTATATAAACAGTTCCCACATCATAAACAGTATGTAAACAGTACCCCATCATAAACACTAAAAAAAAAGCCCCCATCATTAACAGTATTTAAACCGTGCCCCCATCATAAACACTATATCAACAGTGCCCCCATCATAAACACTATATAAACAGTGCCCACGTCATTAACACTGTATAAACAGTGCACCCATGTTAAACCCTATTTAAACAGTGCCCCAATCATAAACACTATTTAAACAGAGCCCCCATCATTAACAGTATTTAAACCGAGACCCCATCATAAACACTATATAAACAGTGCCCCATCATAAACACTATATAAACAGTGCCCCATCATAAACACTATGAAAATAGTGGCCCCTCCTAATACCTATTTAAACAGAGCCCCCATCATAAACACTATATAAGCAGTGCCCCATCATAAACAATATATAAACAGTGCCTCCATCATAAACACTATATAAACAGTTCCCCCATCATAAACACTATATAAAAGTGCCCCATCATAAACACTATATAAGCAGTGCCCCCATCATAAACACTATATAAACACTACCCCCATCATAAACACTATATAAACAGTGCCCCTTCGTAAACACTATTGAAACAGTGCCGCCATCATAAGCACTATAAAAACAGTGCACCCATCATAAACACTATATAAAAAGTGCCCCATCATAAACACTATATAAACAGCGCCCCATCATAAACACTATATAAGCAGTGCCCCCATCATAAACACGATTTAAACCTTGCCCCATCATAAACACTATATAAACAGTTCCCACGTCATAAACACTATTTAAGCAATGCCCCCATCGTAAACAATAAATAAACACTGCCCCCATCATAAAAACTACATAAACTGTGCCCCCATTATAAACACTATATAAACAGTTCCCACAACATAAACACTAATTAAATAGTGCCCCCATCATTAACAGTATTTAAACCATGCCCCCATCATAAACACTACATAAACAGTGCCCACATCATAAACACTAATTAAACAGTGCCCCCATCATAAACACTATTTAAACAGTGCCCCCATCTTGAACCCTATTTAAACTGTGCCCCCATCATAAACACTATTTAAACAGTGCCCCCTTCATAAACACTATATAAGCAGTGCCCACATCATAAACACTATATAAAACGTGCCCCCATCATAAACACTATTTAAACAGTGCCACATCATAAACACTATATCAACAGTGCCCCCATCATAAACACTATTTAAACATTGCCCCCATCATAAACGCTATTTAAACAGTGCCCCCATCATAAACACTATATCAACAGTGCCCCTATCATAAACACTATTTAAACAGTGCCACCATCATAAACACTATATAAACAGTCCGCCATCATAAACACTATATAAACACTACCCCCATCATAAACACTATTTAAACAGTGCCCCATCATAGACACTA
This sequence comes from Cetorhinus maximus, assembly GCF_964194155.1. NCBI lineage: Eukaryota > Metazoa > Chordata > Chondrichthyes > Lamniformes > Cetorhinidae > Cetorhinus > Cetorhinus maximus. The sequence continues at coordinate 112,350 of NW_027596943.1, read as the reverse complement.
TTGAAACAGTGCCGCCATCATAAACACTATATAAACAGTGCACCCATCATAAACACTATATAAAAAGTGCCCCATCATAAACACTATATAAACAGCGCCCCCGTCATAAACACTATATAAACAGTGCCCCATCATAAACACTATATAAGCAGTGCCCCCATCATAAACACGATTTAAACATTGCCCCATCATAAACAATAAAAAAACACTGCCCCATCATAAAAACTACATAAACTGTGCCCCCATCATAAACACTATATAAACAGTTCCCACATCATAAACACTAATTAAATAGTGCCCCCATCATTAACAGTATTTAAACCATGCCCCCATCATAAACACTACAAAAACAGTGCCCACATCATAAACACTAATTAAACAGTGCCCCCCCATAAACACTATTTAAACAGTGCCCCCATCTTGAACCCTTTTTAAACTGTGCACCCATCATAAACACTATTTAAACAGTGCCCCCATCATAAACACTATATAAACAGTGCCTCATCATAAACACTATATAAACAGTGTCACCATCATTAACACCATATAAACAGTGCCCCCATCATAAACTCTATATAAACAGTGCCCCCATCATAGACACTATATAAATAGTGCCCCCATCTTAAGCACTATATAAACAGCGCCCCCATCATAAACACTATATAAACAGTGCCAACATCATAAACACTATTTAAACAGTGCACACATCATAAACACTATATAAACAGTTCCCACATCATAAACAGTATGTAAACAGTACCCCATCATAAACACTATAAAAAAAAAGCCCCCATCATTAACAGTATTTAAACCGTGCCCCCATCATAAACACTATGTCAACAGTGCCCCCATCATAAACACTATATAAACAGTGCCCACGTCATAAACACTGTATAAACAGTGCACCCATGTTAAACCCTATTTAAACAGTGCCCCAATCATAAACACTATTTAAACAGAGCCCCCATCATTAACAGTATTTAAACCGAGACCCGATCATAAACACTATATAAAAAGTGCCCCCATCATGAACACTATATAAGCAGTGCCCACATTATAAACACTATATAAACAGCGCCCCCATCATAAACACCACGTAAAAAATTCCCACGTCATAAACACTATTTAAACCGTGCCCCCAACATAAATACTATTTAAACAATGCCCGCATCATAAACACTATTTAAACAGTGCCCCCATCATAAACAATATATCAACAGTGCCCCCATCATAAACACTATTTAAACAGTGCCCCCATCATAAGCACTATATAAACAATGCCCCCATCATAAACACTATATAAACAGTGCCCCATCATAAACACTATATAAACACTGCCCCCATCAGAAACACTATATAAACAATGCCCCCATCATAAATCCTATTTAAACGGTGCCCACATCATAAACACTATTTAAACAGTGCCCCATCATAAACACTATATAAACAGTGCCCCATCATAAACACTATATAAACAGTGCCCCCATCATAAACAATAAAAAAACACTGCCCCCATCATAAACACTATATAAACAGTTCCCACATCATAAACACTATTTAAACAATGCCCCCATCATAAACACTATATAGACAGTGCCCCCATCATAAACCCTATAGAAACAGTGCCCCCATGATAAACCCTACTTAAACAGTGCCCCCATCATAAACACTATATAAAAAGCCCCCCCATCATTAACCCTATATAAACAGTGCCCCATCTTAAGCACTATATAAACAAGTGCTCCCATCATACACACTTGAAACAGTGCCCCCATCATAAACACTATATAAACAGTTCCCACATCATAAACACTATTTAAACAATGCCCCCATCATAAACACTATATAAACACTGCCCCCATCATAAACAAAATTTAAACAGTGCCCCATCATAAACGCTATTTAAACAGTGCCACATCATAAACTTTATATAAACACTGCCCCCATCATACACACAGTGCCCCACATTAAATCATATTTAAACAGTACCCCTTCATAAACACTATATAAGCAGTGCCCCATCATAAACACTATATAAACAGCGCCCCCATCATAAACACTATATAAACAGTGCCCCCATCATAAACATTATTTAAACAGTGCCCCCGTCATAAACACTATTTAAACAGTGCCCCCATCATAGTCACTATTTAAACAGTGCCCCCATCATAAACACTATATAAACAGTGCCCCCATCATAAATACTATATAAACAGTTCCCACATCATAAACACTAATTAAACAGTGCCCCCATCATAAACACTATATAAGCAGTGCCCCATCATAAACAATATATAAACAGTGCCTCCATCATAAACACTATATTTACAATGCCCCCATCATAAACACTATATAAACAGTGCCCCATCATAAACACTATATAAGCAGTGCCCCCATCATAAAGACTATATAAACAGTGCCCCCATCATAAACATTATATAAACAGTGCCCCCATCATAAACACTACGTAAAAAATTCCCACGTCATAAACACTATTTAAACCGTGCCCCCAACATAAATACTATTTAAACAATGCCCGCATCATAAACGCTATTTAAACAGTGCCCCCATCATAAACATTATATAAACAGTGCCCCCATCATAAACACTATTTAAACATTATCCCATCATAAACACTATACAAAAAGTTCCCACGTCATAAACACTATTTAAACAATGCCCCCTTCATAAACAATAAATAAACACTGCCCCCATCATAAAAACTTCATAAACTGTGCCCCCATCATAAACACTATATAAACAGTTCCCACATCATAAACACTAATTAAATAGTGCCCCCATCATTAACAGTATTTAAACCGTGCCCCCATCATAAACACTATATGTACAGTGCCCACATCATAAACACTAATTAAACAGTGCCCCCATCTTAAACACTATTTAAACAGTGCCCCCATCTTGAACCCTATTTAAACAGTGCCCCCATCATAAACACTATTTAAACAGTGCCCCCATCATAAACACTATATAAACAGTGCCCCATCATAAACACTATATAAACAGTGTCACCATCATTAACACTATATAAACAGTGCCCCCATCATAAACTCTATATAAACAGTGCCCCCATCATAGACACTATATAAACAGTGCCCCCATCTTTAGCACTATATAAACAGCGCCCCCATCATAAACACTATATAAACAGTGCCAACATCATAAACACTATTTAAACAGTGCACACATCATAAACACTATATAAAAAGTTCCCACATCATAAACAGTATGTAAACAGTACCCCATCATAAACACTATAAAAAAAAAGCCCCCATCATTAACAGTATTTAAACCGTGCCCCCATCATAAACACTATGTCAACAGTGCCCCCATCATAAACACTATATAAACAGTGCCCACGTCATAAACACTGTATAAACAGTGCACCCATGTTAAACCCTATTTAAACAGTGCCCCAATCATAAACACTATTTAAACAGAGCCCCCATCATTAACAGTATTTAAACCGAGACCCGATCATAAACACTATATAAAAAGTGCCCCCATCATGAACACTATATAAGCAGTGCCCACATTATAAACACTATATAAACAGCGCCCCCATCATAAACACCACGTAAAAAATTCCCACGTCATAAACACTATTTAAACCGTGCCCCCAACATAAATACTATTTAAACAATGCCCGCATCATAAACACTATTTAAACAGTGCCCCCATCATAAACAATATATCAACAGTGCCCCCATCATAAACACTATTTAAACAGTGCCCCCATCATAAGCACTATATAAACAATGCCCCCATCATAAACACTATATAAACAGTGCCCCATCATAAACACTATATAAACACTGCCCCCATCAGAAACACTATATAAACAATGCCCCCATCATAAATCCTATTTAAACGGTGCCCACATCATAAACACTATTTAAACAGTGCCCCATCATAAACACTATATAAACAGTGCCCCATCATAAACACTATATAAACAGTGCCCCCATCATAAACAATAAAAAAACACTGCCCCCATCATAAACACTATATAAACAGTTCCCACATCATAAACACTATTTAAACAATGCCCCCATCATAAACACTATATAGACAGTGCCCCCATCATAAACCCTATAGAAACAGTGCCCCCATGATAAACCCTACTTAAACAGTGCCCCCATCATAAACACTATATAAAAAGCCCCCCCATCATTAACCCTATATAAACAGTGCCCCATCTTAAGCACTATATAAACAAGTGCTCCCATCATACACACTTGAAACAGTGCCCCCATCATAAACACTATATAAACAGTTCCCACATCATAAACACTATTTAAACAATGCCCCCATCATAAACACTATATAAACACTGCCCCCATGATAAACAAAATTTAAACAGTGCCCCATCATAAACGCTATTTAAACAGTGCCACATCATAAACTTTATATAAACACTGCCCCCATCATACACACAGTGCCCCACATTAAATCATATTTAAACAGTACCCCTTCATAAACACTATATAAGCAGTGCCCCATCATAAACACTATATAAACAGCGCCCCCATCATAAACACTATATAAACAGTGCCCCCATCATAAACATTATTTAAACAGTGCCCCCGTCATAAACACTATTTAAACAGTGCCCCCATCATAGTCACTATTTAAACAGTGCCCCCATCATAAACACTATATAAACAGTGCCCCCATCATAAATACTATATAAACAGTTCCCACATCATAAACACTAATTAAACAGTGCCCCCATCATAAACACTATATAAGCAGTGCCCCATCATAAACAATATATAAACAGTGCCTCCATCATAAACACTATATTTACAATGCCCCCATCATAAACACTATATAAACAGTGCCCCATCATAAACACTATATAAGCAGTGCCCCCATCATAAAGACTATATAAACAGTGCCCCCATCATAAACATTATATAAACAGTGCCCCCATCATAAACACTACGTAAAAAATTCCCACGTCATAAACACTATTTAAACCTATAAATACTATTTAAACAATGCCCGCATCATAAACGCTATTTAAACAGTGCCCCCATCATAAACATTATATAAACAGTGCCCCCATCATAAACACTATTTAAACATTATCCCATCATAAACACTATACAAAAAGTTCCCACGTCATAAACACTATTTAAACAATGCCCCCTTCATAAACAATAAATAAACACTGCCCCCATCATAAAAACTTCATAAACTGTGCCCCCATCATAAACACTATATAAACAGTTCCCACATCATAAACACTAATTAAATAGTGCCCCCATCATTAACAGTATTTAAACCGTGCCCCCATCATAAACACTATATGTACAGTGCCCACATCATAAACACTAATTAAACAGTGCCCCCATCTTAAACACTATTTAAACAGTGCCCCCATCTTGAACCCTATTTAAACAGTGCCCCCATCATAAACACTATTTAAACAGTGCCCCCATCATAAACACTATATAAACAGTGCCCCATCATAAACACTATATAAACAGTGTCACCATCATTAACACTATATAAACAGTGCCCCCATCATAAACTCTATATAAACAGTGCCCCCATCATAGACACTATATAAACAGTGCCCCCATCTTTAGCACTATATAAACAGCGCCCCCATCATAAACACTATATAAACAGTGCCAACATCATAAACACTATTTAAACAGTGCACACATCATAAACACTATATAAAAAGTTCCCACATCATAAACAGTATGTAAACAGTACCCCATCATAAACACTATAAAAAAAAAGCCCCCATCATTAACAGTATTTAAACCGTGCCCCCATCATAAACACTATATCATCAGTGCCCCCATCATAAACACTATATAAACAGTGCCCACGTCATAAACACTGTATAAACAGTGCACCCATGTTAAACCCTATTTAAACAGTGCCCCAATCATAAACACTATTTAAACAGAGCCCCCATCATTAACAGTATTTAAACCGAGACCCCATCATAAACACTATATAAACAGTGCCCCATCATATACACTATATAAACAGTGCCCCCATCATAAACACTATATAAGCAGTGCCCACATCATAAACACTATATAAACAGTGCCGGCATCATGAACACTATATTAACAGTGCGCCATCATGAAACCTATTTAAACAGTGCCCCCATCATGAAGCCTATTTAAACAGTGCCTCCATCATAAACACTATTTAAACAGTGCTCCCATCATAAGCACTATATAAACAGTGCCCCCATCATAAACACTACGTAAAAAATTCACACGTCATAAACACTATTTAAACCGTGCCCCCAACATAAATACTATTTAAACAATGCCCGCATCATAAACGCTATTTAAACAGTGCCCCCATCATAAACACTATATCAACAGTGCCCCCATCATAATCACTATTTAAACAGTGCCCCCATCATAAGCACTATATAAACAATGCCCCCATCATAAACACTATATAAACAGTGCCCCATCATAAACACTATATAAACACTGCCCCCATCAGAAACACTATATAAACAGTGCCCCCATCATAAATCCTATTTAAACGGTGCCCCATCATAAACACTATATAAACAGTACCCCCATCATAAACAATAAATAAACACTGCCCCCATCATAAACACTATGTAAACAATGCCCCCATCATAAACACTATATAAACAGTTCCCACATCATAAACACTATTTAAACAATGCCCCCATCATAAACACTATATAGACAGTGCCCCCATCATAAACCCTATAGAAACAATGCCCCCATCATAAACACTATATAAAAAGCCCCCCCATCATTAACCCTATATAAACAGTGCCCCATCTTAAGCACTATATAAACAAGTGCCCCCATCATACACACTTGAAACAGTGCCCCCATCATAAACACTATATAAACACTGCCCCCATCATAAACATAATTTAAACAGTGCCCCATCATAAACGCTATTTAAACAGTGCCCCATCATAAATTTTATATAAACACTGCCCCCATCATAGACACTATTTAAACAGTGCCCCCATCATAAACACTATATAAACAGTGCCCCCATCATAATTACTATATAAACAGTTCCCACATCATAAACACTAATTAAACAGTGCCCCCATCTTAAACAGTATTTAAACAGAGCCCCCGTCATTAACAGTATTCAAACCGTGCCCCAATCATAAACACTATATAAACAGTGCCCACATCATAAACACAATATAAACAGTGCCCCCATCATAAACACTATATAGACAGTGCCCACATCTTAAACACTATGTAAACAGTGCCCGCATCATGAACACTATATAAACAGTTCCCCATCATAATCACTATTTAAACAGTGCCCCCATCCTGAACCCAATTTAAACAGTTCCCCCATCACAAAAACTATTTAAACAGTGCGGCCATCATAAAGGCTATTTAAACATTGCCCCCATCATAAACACTATATAAACAGTTCCCTCATCATAAACACTATTTAAACAGTGCCCCCATCATGAACCCTATTTCAACAGTGCCCTCATCATGAACCCTTGTTAAACAGTGCCCCCATCATTAACACTATTTAAACAGTGACCCCATCATAAACACTATATAAACAGTGCCCCCATCATATACCCTATATATACAGTGCCCCCATCATAAACATTATATAAACAGTGCCGATCATAAACACTACTTAAATAGTGCACCATCAAAAACACTATATAAACAGTGCCCGCATCATAAACACTATATAAACAGTGCCCCATCAAAAACCAAATTTAAACAGTGCCCCATCATAAACACTATATAAACAGTGCCCCCATCATATACACTATATAAACAGTGCCTCCATCATAAACACTATATAAACAGTGCCTCCATCATAAACACTACATAAACAGTGCCCCTATCATAAAAAACAAATAAACACTGCCCCCATCATAAACACTATATAAACAGTGCCTCCATCATAAACACTATATAAACAGTGCCTCCATCATAAACACTACATAAACAGTGCCCCTATCATAAAAAACAAATAAACACTGCCCCCATCATAAACACTATATAAACAGTTCCCACATCATAAACACTATTTAAACAGTGCCCCCATCATAAACACTATATAAACAGTGCTCCCATCATAAACAACAAATAAACACTGCCCCCATCATAAACACTATATAAACAGTTCCCACATCATAAACACTATTTAAACAGTGCCCCCATCATAAACCCTATATGAACAGTGCCCACATCACAAACACTATATGAACAGTTCCCACATCATAAACACTATTTAAACAGTGCCCCCATCATAAACACTGTTTAAACAGTGCCCCCATCAGAAACACTATATAAACAGTGCCCCCATCATAAATCCTATTTAAACGGTGCCCCATCATAAACACTATATAAACAGTGCCCCCATCATAAACAATAAATAAACACTGCCCCCATCATAAACACTATGTAAACAATGCCCCCATCATAAACACTATATAAACAGTTCCCACATCATAAACACTATTTAAACAATGCCCCCATCATAAACACTATATAGACAGTGCCCCCATCATAAACCCTATAGAAACAGTGCCCCCATGATAAACCCTACTTAAACAGTGCCCCCATCATAAACACTATATAAAAGGTTCCCCCATCATAAACCCTATATAAACAGTGCCCCCATCATAAACACTATATAAACACTGCCCCCATCATAAACACTATATAAACAGTGCCCCCATGATAAACCCTATTTAAACAGCTCCCCCATCATAAACACTATATAAACAGTGCCCCCATCATAGACAATATGTAAACAGTGGCCCATCATTAACCCTATATAAACAGTGCCCCATCTTAAGCACTATATAAACAAGTGCCCCCATCATACACACTTGAAACAGTGCCACATCATAAACACTATATAAACACTGCCCCCATCATAAAGAAAATTTAAACAGTGCCCCATCATAAACTTTATATAAACACTGCCCCCATCATACACACAATTTAAACAGTGCCCCATCATAAATCCTATTTAAACAGTACCACTTCATAAACACTATATAAGCAGTGCCCCATCATAAACACTATATAAACAGCGCCCCCATCATAAACACTATATAAACAGTGCCCACATCATAACCACTATTTAAACAGTGCCCCCGTCATAAACACTATATAAACAGTGCCCCCATCATAGACACTATTTAAACAGTGCCCCCATCATAAACACTATATAATCAGTGCCCCCATCATAAACACTATATAAACAGTGCCCCCATCATAAACCCTCGTAAACAGTGCCCCATCATAAACACTATATAAACACTGCCCCCATCATAAACACTATATAAACAGTTCCCACATCATAAACACTATTTAAACAGTGCCCCCATCATGAACACTATATAAACAGTGCCCCCATCATAAACACTATATAAACAGTGCCCCCATCATAAACAATATATAAACACTGCTCCCATCATAAACACTATTTAAAAAGTGCCCCCGTCATAAACCCTATTTAAACAGTGCCCCCATCATAAACCCTATTTAAACAGTGCCCCCATCATAAACACTATATAAACAGTGCCCCCATCATAAACACTATATAAACAGTGCCCCCATCATAAACACTATATAAACAGTGCCCCCATCACAAACACTATATAAACAGTGCCCCCATCATAAACACTATTTAAACTGTGCACGCATCATAAACACTATTTAAACAGTGCCCCCATCATAAACACTATACAAACAGTGCCCCATCATATATACTATTTAAACAGTGCCCCCATCATAAATATTATATAAACAGTGTCCCCATCATAAACAGTAAGTATACAGTTTCCCCATCATAAACCCTATTTAGACAGTGCCCCATCATAAACACTATTTAAGCTGTGCCCCATCATAAACACTATTTAAACAGTGCCCCAATCATAAACACTATTTAAGCAGTGCACCATCATAAACACTATTTAAACTGTGCCCCCATCATAAACACTATATGAACAATGCCCCATCATAAACACTATTTAAACAGTGCCACATCATAAACGCTATTTAAACAGTGCCCCCATCATAAACACTATTTAAACAGTGCCCCATTGTAAACAATATTTAAACAGTGCCCCCATCATTAACACTATATAAACAATGCCCCATCATAAATACTATTTAAACAGTGCCCCATCATAAACTCCATTTAAACAGTGACCCCATCATAAACACTATATAAACAGTGCCCTCTCATAAACATAATTTAAACAGTGATGTGCTCTGTCCCAGGACTGACTTTAAATTCTGGCCCCATCACTATTTAAACAATTCCCCATCATAAACACTATATAGAGAGTGCCCATTCAAAAACAGAATATAAACAGTGCCCCATCATTAACACTACATAAACTGCTTTAACAGTGTTTATGATGTAGCACTGATTAAATTGTGATTATGATGGGTCACTGTTTAAATAGTGTTTATGATGCGGGTGCTGCTTATATAGTGTTTATGATGGGGGCACTGTATAAATAGGGTTTATGTTGGGGGCACTGTTTATACAGTTTAAACAAAAAAAAACAATCATAACACCAACAAATTCAACAACAACCTCAATATTGAAAATCCTCATCAAATTCAACGACATCAACTTTGAAAAACACCAACAAATTCAAGAACAACCTCAACTTTAAAATATACAAAAAAGTTCAAAAAATAACATTGATAACACCAACAAATTCATCAACAACATCAACATTGAAAAACACCAACATATTCAACAACAAACTTAACATTGAAAAACGACAACATTTTGAACAACAACCTCAATATTGAAAATCCCCAACAAATTCAACAACCTCAACACTGAAAAACACAAACAAATTCAACAACAACCTTAACTTTTAGAAATATAAACAAGTTCAACAAAAAAATATTGATAACAATTTTAACAAGAGTGAAAGACACCAGCAAATTGAACAACAACCTCAACATTGAAAAACACCAACAAATTCAAAAACAACCTCAACAATGAAAAACACAAAAAAGTTCATTAAACATTGATAACACCAACAAATTTAACAACAGCCTCAATAATGAAAATCAGCGACAAATTCAACAACCTCAACATTGAATATCACCAAAAAATTCAGCAACAACCTCAAGATTGAAAAACACAAAAAAGTTCAAAAAAACCATTCATAACACCAACAAATTCAACAACAACCTCAACATTGAAAAACACGAACAAATTCAACAACCAGCTCAACATTGAAAAACACCAATAAATTCAGCAAAAACCTCAACATTGAAAAACACCAACAAATTCAACAACTGCTTTAAATTTGAAAAATACAAAAAGTTTAAAAAAAACATTGATAACACCAACATATTCAATAACAGCCTCAATATTGACAATCATCAACAATACCAACAACAGACTCAACATTGAAAAAAGCCATCAATTTCAACAACAACGTCAATATTGAAAATCCCAACAAATTCAACAACAACCTCAACTTTTAAAAGTACAAAACAGTTCAACAAAATAAACGTTGATAACATGAACAAATTTAACAACAACCTCAATATTGAAAATCACCGACAAATTCAAGAACCTCATCACTGAACATCACCAACAAATTCAGCAACAACCTGAACTTTGAAAAACTCAAAAAATTTCAAAAAAAACCATTGATAACACCAACAGATTCAACAACAACCTCAATAATGAAAATCAGCAACAATTTCAATGACCGCAAATTTGAAAAACACAAATTCAATAACAACCTCAACTTTTAAAAATACCGTCAAGTTCAACAGAAAAATATTGATAACACCTAAAAATTCAACAACAAATTCAATGTTGAAAATCAACAACGAATTCAACAACAACCTCAATATTGAAAATCACCAAGATATTCAACAACCTCAACACTGAATAACACCAACAAATTCAACAACAAACTCAATATTGAAAATCACCAACAAATTCAACAACAACTTCAATATTGAAAATCACTAACAAATTCAACAACAACCTCAACATTGAAAAACACCAACAAATTCAACAACAACCTCAACATTGAAAAACACCAACAAATTCAATAACAACCTCAACTTTGAAAAACACAAAAAAGTTCAAAAAAAAACATTCAGAACACCAACAAATTCAACAACAACCTCAATATTGAAAATCACCAACAATTTCAACGACCTCAACTTTGAAAAACACAAGTGAATTCAGCATCAACCTCAACATTGAAAAACAACAACAAATTAAACAGCGACCTCAACGTTCAAGAATACAAAAAAGTTGAAAAAATAACATTGATAACAGCAAAAAATTCAACAACAACCTGTACATTCATAAACACCCACAAATTCAACGACTACCTCAACATTGAAAAACAGCAACAAATTCAAAAACAACTTCAACTTTGAAAAATACAAAAAGTTTTTAAAAAATAACATTGATAACACCAACATGTTCAACAAAAACCTCAATATCGACAATCATCAACAATACCAACAACAAACTCAAGATTGAAAAACGCCATCAATTTCAAAAACAACCTCAACTTTTAAAAGTACAAATAAGTTCAACAAAATAAACATTGATAACAGCAACAAATTGAACAACAACCTCAATATTGAAAATCTCCGACAAATTCAACAACCTAAACACTGAGTATCACCAACAAATTCAACAACAACCTCAAGATTGAAAAACACAAAAAAGTTCAAAAAAACCATTCATAACACCAACAAATTCAACAACAACCTCAATATTGAAAATCACCAACAAATTCAACTACCTCAACCTTGAAAAGCACAAGTCAATTCAACATCAACCTCAACATTGAAAAACAACAACAAATTAAACAACAACCACAACATTCAAAAATAGAAAAATGTTCACAAAATAACATTGATAACAGCAACAAATTCAGCAACAACCTCAACATTGAAAAATACAAAAAGTTTCAAAAAAATAACATTGATAACACCAACATGTTCAACAACAACCTCAATATTGACAATCACCAATAATTCCAACAACAAACTCAACATTGAAAAACGCCAACAATTTCAACAACAACCTCATTATGGAAAATCACAACAAATTCAACAACAACCTCAACTTTTAAAAGTATAAAAAAGTTCAAGAAAATAAACGTTGATAACACCAACAAATTGAACAACAACCTCAATATTGAAAATCAATGACAAATTCAACAACCTCAACACTGAATATCACCAACAAATTCAGCAACAAACTCAACTTTGAAAAGCACAAAAAATTTCAAAAAAAACATTGATAACATCAACAAATTCAACAACAAGCTGAATATTGAAAATTATGAACAAATTCAATGACCTCAACATTGAAAAACACCAACAAATTCAACAACAACCTCACCATTGGAAAACACCAATAAATTCAACAACAACCTCAACATTGAAAATCACCAACAAATTCAACAACAACCTCAGCTTTCAAAAATACAAAAAAGAACAAAAAATAACATTGATAATGTCAACAAATTCAACAATAACCTCAAATTGAAAAACACCAACAATTTCAACAACAACTTCAACATTGAAAAATATCAACAACAACAACAACAACCTCAACATTGAAAAACGCCAACAATTTCAACAACAACCTCAATATTGAAAATCCCAACAAATTCAACAACAACCTCAACTTTCAAAAGTACAAATAAGTTCAAAAAATAACATTGATAGCACCAACAAATTCAACAACAACCTCAACATTGGAAAACACCGACAAATTCAACAACCTCAACACTGAGTATCACCAACACATTCAGCAACAACCTCAGCTTTGAAAAACACAAACAAATTAAAAAAAAACATTCAGAACACCAACAAATTCAACAACAACCTCAATATTGAAAATCACCAACAAATTCAACAACCTTAACGCTGAATATCACCAACAAATTCATCAACAACCTCAATATTGAAAAACACCAACAAATTCAACGACCTCAACTTTGAAAAGCACAAGTAAATTCAACATCAACCTCAACATTGAAAAACAAAAATAAATTCAACAACAACCTCAACGTTCAAAAATACAAAAAAGTTCAAAAAATAAAATTGATAACACCAACAAATTCAACAACAATCTGAATATTGAAAAAAGCCAACAAATTCAACGACAACCTCAATATTGAAAATCACCAACAAATTCAACAACCTCAACATTGAAAATCACCAACAAATTCAGCAACAACCTCAAGAATGAAAAACACAAAAAAGTACAAAAAAAGCATTCATAACACCAACAAATTCAACAACAACCTCAATATTGAAAATGACCAACAAATTCAACACCAACCTCTATATTGAAAATCACCAACAAATTCAACGACCTCAACATTGAAAAACACCAACAAATTCAACAACAACCTTAACATTGAAAAACACCAACAAATGCAACAACAACCTCAACTTTCAAAAATACAAAAAAGTTCAAAAAATAACATTGGAAAACACCAACAAATTCAACAACAACCTCAACATTGGAAAACACAAAAAATTAAAAAAAAAACATTCAGAACACCAAGAAGTGCAACAAAAACCTCAATATTGAAAATCACCAACAAAATCAACGACCTCAATTTTGAAAAACACAAGTTAATTCAACATCAACCTCAACACTGAAAAACAGCAACAAATTAAACAGCAACCTCAACGTTCAAAAATACAAAAAAGTTCAAAAATAACATTGATAACACCAACATATTCAACAACAACCTCAATATTGACAATCATCAACAATGCCAACAACAAACTCAACGTTGTAAAATGCCAACAATTTCAACAACAACCTCAATATTGAAAATCCCAACAAATTCAACAACAACCTCAACTTTTAAAAGTACAAAAAAGTTCAACAAAATAAACGTTGACAACACCAACAAATTTAACAAAAACCTCAATATTGAAAATCAGCGACAAATTCAACAACCTCAACACTGAATATCACCACGAAATTCAGAAACAACCTCAACTTTGAAAAACAGAAATAAGTTCAAAAAAAAATTGATAACACCAACAAATTCATCAACAAAATCAACAGTGAAAAACACCAACAAATTCAACAACAACCTCAACATTGAAAAATGCCAAGAAATTCAATAAGAACCTCAACAATTAAAAAACATTAACAAATTCAAAATCAACCTCGACTTTTAAATGTACAAAAATGTTCAACAAAATAAACATTGATAACACCAATAAATTCCGCAACAACCTCAACTTCGAAAAACACGAAAATGTTCAAAAAAAACTTTGATAACACCAACAAATTCATCAACAACATCAACATTGAAAAACATCAACAAATCCAACAACAACCTCAACATTGAAAAACACCAACAAATTCAACAACAAACTCAATATTGAAAATCACCAACAAATTCAATAACCTCAACACTGAATATCAACAACAAATTCACAACAGCCTCAACATTGAAAAACACCAACAAATTCAACAACAACCTCAACTTTTAAAAGTACAAAAAAGTTGAAAAAAGAACATTGATAACGCCAACAAATTCATCAACAAAATTAACACTGAAAAACACCAATAAATTCAACAACAAGCTCAACATTGAAAAACGCCAACAAATTCAACAACAACCTCAGCATTGAAAATCAAAAACAAATTCAACAACCTCAACACTGAATATCACCAACAAATTCAGCAACAAGCTCAACTTTGAAAAACACAAAGAATTTCAAAAAAAACCCATTGATAACACAAACAAATTGAACAACAAGCTCAATATTGAAAATCACCAACAAATTCAACGACTTCAACTTTGAAAAACACCAACAAATTCAACATATGCCTCAACTTTTAAAAGCAAAAAAGTTCAAAAAATAACATTGAAACACCATCAAATTAAACGACAACTTCAATATTGAAAATCACCAACAGATTCAATGACCTCAACTTATAAAAATGCCAAAAAACTGAACAACAACCTCAATATTGAAAAATACCAACAAATTCAACAACAACCTCAACATTGAAAAACACCAACAAATTCAACAAAAACCTCAACTTTTAAAAGTACAAAAAAGTTGAAAAAAGAACATTGATAATGCCAACAAATTCAGCAACAACCTCAACGATGAAAAACATAAAAAAATTCAACAACAACATCGACATTGAAAAACGCCAATAAATCCAACAACAACCTCAACATTGAAAAACGCCAACAAATTCAACAACAAACTCAATATTGAAAATCACCAACAAATTCAATAACCTCAACACTGAATATCACCAACAAATTCACAACAGCCTCAACATTGAAAAACAGCAACAAATTCAACAACAACCTCAACTTTTAAAAGTGCAAAAAAGTTGAAAAAAGAACATTGATAAAGCCAACAAATTCAACAACAGGCTCAACAATGAAAAGCACCAACAAATTCAACAACAACCTTAATATTGAAAATCACCAACAAATTCAACGACCTTTACTTTGAAAAACACCATCAAATTCAACAACAACCCCAACTTTTAAAAATACAAACAAGTTCAACAAAAAAACCCATTGATAACAACAACAAATTCAACAACAAACTCAATGTTGAAAATCATCAACAAATTCAACAACCTCAACATTGTAAAACACCAGAACATTCAAAAAAAAACCTCACCATTGAAAATCACCAACAAATTCAACAACAACCTCAACATTGAAAGTCACCAACAAATTAAACAACCTCTACACTGAATATCAGCAAGAAATTCAGCAACAACGTCTACTTTGAAAAACACAAAAACATTCAAGAAACATTGATAACACCATCAAATTCAGCAACAAACTCAATGTTGAAAATCACCTGCAAATTCAACAACAACCTCAACATTGAAAAACCCAAAAAAGTTCAAAAAAAACCTTGATAACACCAACAAATTCAACAACAAACTCAATGTTGAAAATCACCTGCAAATTCAACAACAACCTCAACATTGAAAAACCCAAAAAAGTTCAAAAAAAACCTTGATAACACCAACAAATTCAACAACAAACTCAATGTTGAAAATCATCAACAAATTCAACAACATCAACATTGAAAAAGAATAAAAAATTCAGCAACAACCTCAACTTTTAAAACTACAAAAATGTTCAACAAAATAAACATTGACAACAACAACAAATTCAAATACATCCTCAATATTGAAAATCACAAACAAATTCAACAACAACCTCAACATTTAAAAACACCAACAAATTTAACAACCAACTCAACAATGAAAACACCAAAAAAATTAACAAAAACCTCACCATTGAAAAACACCAACAAATTCAAAAACAACCTCCACATTGAAAAACGCCAACAAATTCAACAACAAAATCAATATTGAAAATCACCAAAAAATTCAACAAACTGAACACTGAATATCACCAACAAATTCAGCCACAACCTTAACTTTGAAAAACATAAAAAAGTTCAAAAAAGCCCATTGATAACACCAACAAATTCAACAACAACCACTATATTGAAAATCACCAATAAATTCAACGACCTCAACAATGAAAAACACCAACAAATTCAAAATCAACCTCAACTTTTAAAAGTACAAAAAAGTTCAACAAAATAAATATTGATAACAACCAATATATTCAGCAATAACCTCAACTTTGAAAATCACTAACATATTCAACAACCTCAACATTGAAAAACAGAAACAAATTCAACGACAACCTCTACATTGAAAAAAATCAACAAATTCAACAACAACCTCAACATTGAAAAACACCAACAAATTCAACAACATCCTCAATATTGAAAATCACCAACAAATTCAACGACTTAAACTTTGAAAAACACCAACAAATTCAACAAAAACCTCAGCTTTTAAAGATACAAACAAGTTCAACAAAAAAACCATTGATAACACCAACAAATTCAACAAGAAACTCAACATTGACAAACGCCAAAAAATCAACAACAACCTCAACTTTTAAAAGTACAAAAAAGTTGAAAAAAGAACATTGATAACACCAAAAAATTCAACAACAACCTCAACAGTAAAAAACACCAACAAATTCAACAACAACCGCAACTTTTAAAAGTACAAAAAAGTTCAACAAAATAAATGTTGATAACACCAACAAATTCAACAACAACCTCAATATTGAAAATCACCAACAAATTCAATAACCTCAACATTGAATATTACCACGAAATTCAGCATCAACCTCAACTTTGAAAAACACAAATAAGTTCAAAAAAAAATTTATAACACGAACAAATTCATCAACAAAATCAACATTGAAAAACACCAACAAATTCAACAACAACCTCAACATTGAGAAACACCAACAAATTCATCAACAACCTCAACAAAGAAAAAAACCAACAAATTCAACAAAAACCTCAACTTTTAAAAGTACAAAAAAGTTGAAAAAAGAACATTGATAACACCAACAAAGTCAGCAACAACCTCATCATTGAAAAACAACAACAAATTCAACAACAACTTTAACTTTTAAAAATACAAACAAGTTAAACAAAAAGCATTGATAACTCGAACAAATTCAACAACAACCTCAACATTGAAAAACAACAACAAATTCAACAACAACCTCAACATTGAAAAACGCCAACAAATTCAACGACAAACTCGATATTGAATATCACCAACAAATTCAAAAACCTCAACACTGAATATCACCAACAAATTCACAACAGCCTCAACATTGAAAAACACCAACAAATTCAACAACAACCTCAACTTTTAAAAGTACAAAAAAGTTGAAAAAACAACATTGATAACGCCAACAAATTCAATAACAACCTCAACAATAAAAAGCACCAACAAATTCAACAACAACCTTAATATTGAAAATCACCAACAAATTCAACGACCTTAACTTTGAAAAACACCATCAAATTCAACAGCAACCTCAACTTTCAAAAATACAAACAACTTCAACAAAAAAAACATTGATAATACCAAGAAGTTCAACAACAACCTCAATATTGAAAATCACCAACAAATTCAACGACCTCAATTTTGATAAACACAAGTAAATTCAACATCAACCTCAACATTGAAAAACAACAACAAATTAAACAACAACCTCAACGTTCAAAAACACAAAAAAGTTCAAAAATAACATTGATAACAGCAAAACTTTCAACATCAACCTCAACATTGATAAACACCCACAAATTCAACGACAACCTCAACATTGAAAAACACCAAAAAATTCAGCAACAACTTCAACATTTAAAAACACCAACAAATTCAACAACAACCTCAACATTGAAAAACACCAACAAATACAACAACAACCTCAACAATGAAAAACACCAACAAATTCAAAATCAACCTCAACTTTTAAAAGTACAAGAAAGTTCAACAAAATAAACATTGATAACAACAATATATTCAGCAACAACCTCAACTTTGAAAATCACCAACAAATTCAACGACCTCAAGATTAAAAAAACCAACAAATTCAACAACAACCTCAATATTGAAAAACACCAAAAAATTCAACAACAACTTCAACATTGAATAACACCAACAAATTCATCAACAACCTCAACATTGAAAAACACCAACAAATTCAACAACAACCTCATCTTTTCAAAGTACAAAAAAGTTGAAAAAAGAACATTGATAACAGCAACAAATTCAACAACATCCTCAACATTGAAAAACACCAACAAATTCAAAATCAACCTCAAATTTTAAAAGTGCAATAAAGTTCAACAAAATAAATATTGAAAACACCAATATATTCAGCAACCACCTCAACTTTGAAAATCACCAACAAATTCAACAACCTCAACCTTGAAAAAACCCTGCAAATTCAACAACATCCTTAACTTTTAAAAATACAAACAAGTTCAACAAAAAACATTGATAACATCAACTAATTCAACAACAACCTCAACAATGAAAAACACCAACAAATTCAACAACAACCTCAACATTGAAGAACACCAACAAATTCAACAACAACCTCAACATTGAAAAACACCAACAAATTCAACAACAAACTCAACAATGAAAAACACCAACAAATTCAACAAAATCCTCAATATTGAAAATCACCAACCAATTCAACGACCTCAACAATGATAAACTTAAACAAATTCAACAACAACCTCAACATTGAAAAACAACAACAAATTCATCAACAACATCAGTATTGAAAATTAACAGCAAATTCAACAACCTTAACATTGAATATCACTAACAAATTCAGCAACAACCTCAACATTGAAAAACAACAACAAATTCAACAACAACCACAACAATGAAAAACAGCAAAAAATTCAACAATAACCGCAGCATTGAAAAATAACAAACAAATCAACAACAACCTCAACATTGAAAAATACAAAAAAGTTCAAAAGACAACACTGATAACAACAACAAATTCACAATAACCTCAATATTGAAAATGACCAACAAATTCAACAACAACCTCAACATTGAAAAACGACAACAAAATCATCAACAACCTCAGTATTGAAAATCACCAGCAAATTCATCAACCTCAACATTGAATATCAACAACAAATTCAGCAACAACTTCAACTTTGATAATCACCATCAAATTCAACGTTCTCAACTATGAAAAACACTAACAAATTAAACAACAACCACAACTTTTAATAATACATACAAGTTCTACAAAATAAACATTGATGACACTATCCAATTCAACAACAACCTCAATATTGAAAATCACCAACAAATTCATCAACAACCTCAACATTGAAAAATACCAACAAATTCAACAACAACCTCAACATTGAAAAATACAAAAAAGTTCAAAAAATAACATTGATAACACCAACAAATTCAAAATCAACCTCAATATTGAAAATCACCAACAAATTCAACAACAACATAAACATTGAAAAACGCCAAAAAATTCAAAAACTGTATATCTCCAACAAATTCAGCAACAACCTCAACTTTGAAAAACACCAAAAAGTTAAAAAAAAACATTGGTAACACTAACAAATTCAACAACAACCTCAATATTGAAAATCACCAACAAATTCAACGACCTCAACTTTGAAAAGCACAAACAAATCCAACAACAACGTCAAAAATGAAAAACACCAACAAATTCAAAATCAACCTCAATTTTTAAAAGTACAAAAAAGTTCAACAAATAAACATTGATAACATCAATAAATTCAGCAAAAACCTCAACTTTGAAAAACACAAAAAAGTTCAAAAAAATCCATTGATAACACCAAAAATTCAACAACAACCTCAATATTGAAAATCACCAACAAATTCAACGACCACAACTTTGAAAAACACCAACAAATTCAACAACAACCTCTACAATGAAAAACACCAACAAATTCAACAACAACCTCAACATTGAAAAACACGAACAAATGCAACAACAACCTCAACATTGAAAAAGACCAACAACTTCAACAACAACCTCAACATTGAAAAACACCAACAAATACAACAACAACCTCAATATTGAAAAACACCAACAAATTCAACATCCTCAACATTGAATATCACCAACAAATTCAGTAACAACCTCAACTTTGAAAAACACAAAAAAGTTCAAAAAAAACCATTCATAACACCAACAAATTCACCAACAACCTCAATATTGAAAATCCCCTACAATTTTAACGACCTCAACTTGAAAAAGACCAACAAATTAAACAACCTCAACTTTTAAAAATACAACCAAGTTCAACAAAAAAACATTGATTACACCAACAAATTCAACAACAAGCTCAATATTGA
Organism: Cetorhinus maximus; assembly: GCF_964194155.1. Classification (NCBI taxonomy): domain Eukaryota; kingdom Metazoa; phylum Chordata; class Chondrichthyes; order Lamniformes; family Cetorhinidae; genus Cetorhinus; species Cetorhinus maximus. Next base: position 90,549 of record NW_027596943.1, on the reverse strand, counting down.
AAATCACCAACAAATTCAACAACATCAACATTGAAAAACACCAATAAATTCAACAACAAACTCAACATTGAAAAGCACCAACAAATTCAACAACAATCTCAACATTGAAAAACGTCAACAATTTCAGCAACAACCTCAATATTGAAAATCCCAACAAATTCAACAATAACTTCAACTTTTAAAAGTAGAAAAAAGTTCAACAAAATAAATGTTGATAACACGAACAAATGCATCAACATCCTCAATATTGAAAATCACCAGCAGATTCAACAACCTCAACATTGAAAAACACCAACAATTTCAACAACAACTTCAACATTGAAAAATATCAACAATAACAACAACAACCTCAACATTGAAAAACGCCAACAATTTCAACAACAACCTCAATATTGAAAATCCCAACAAGTTCAACAACAACCTCAACTTTCAAAAGTACAAAAAAGTTCAAAAAATAACATTGATAACACCAACAAATTCAACAACAACCTCAACATTGAAAATCACCAACAAATTCAGCAACAACCTCAAGAATGAAAAACACATAAAGTTCAAAAAATTCATTCATAACACCAACAAATTCAACAACAACCTCAATATTGAAAATGACCAACAAATTCAACACCAACCTCTATATTGAAAATCACCAACAAATTCAACAACCTCAACATTGAAAAACACCAACAAATTCAACAACAACCTCAACATTGAAAAGCACCAACAAATTCAACAACAACCTCAACATTGAAAAACACCAACAAATGCAACAACAACCTCAACTTTCAAAAATACAGAAAAGTTCAAAAAATTACATTGATAACACCAACAAATTCAACAACAGCCTCAACATTGGAAAACACCAACAAATTCAACAACAACCTCAACATTGGAAAACACCAACAAATTCAGCAACAAACTCAACTTTGAAAAACACAAAAAAGTTTAAAAAAAACATTCAGAACACCAAGAAGTGCAACAACAACCTCAATATTGAAAATCACCAACAAAATCAACGACCTCAATTTTGAAAAACACAAGTTAATTCAACATCAACCTCAACACTGAAAAACATCAACAAATTAAACAGCAACCTCAACGTTCAAAAATACAAAAAAGTTCAAAAATAACATTGATAACACCAACATATTCAACGACAACCTCAATATTGACAATCATCAACAATGCCAACAACAACTCAACATTGTAAAATGCCAACAATTTCAACAACAACCTCAATATTGAAAATCCCAACAAATTCAACAACAACCTCAACGTTTAAAAGTACAAAAAAGTTCAACAAAATAAACGTTGATAACACCAACAAATTTAACAACAACATCAATATTGAAAATCAGCGACAAATTCAACAACCTCAACACTGAATAACATCACGAAATTCAGGAACAACCTCAACTTTGAAAAACACAAATAAGTTCAAAAAAAAATTGATAACACCAACAAATTCATCAACAAAATCAACATTGAAAAACACCAATAAATTCAACAACAACCTCAACATTAAAAAACGCCAAGAAATTCAACAAGAACCTCAACAATGAAAAACACGAACAAATTCAAAATCAACCTCGACTTTTAAATGTACAAAAATGTTCAATAAAATAAACATTGATAACACCAATAAATTCCGCAACAACCTCAACTTCGAAAAACACGAAAATGTTCAAAAAAAACTTTGATAACACCAACAAATTCATCAACAACATCAACATTGAAAAATATCAACAAATCCAACAACAACCTCAACATTGAAAAACACCAACAAATTCAACAACAACCTCAACATTGAAAAACGCCAACAAATTCAACAACAACCTCAACATTGAAAATCACCAACAAATTCAACAACCTCAACATTGAAAATCACCAACAAATTCAACAACCTCAACATTGAAAAACACCAACAAACTCAACAACAACCTCAACATTGAAAAGCACCAACAAATTCAACAACAACCTCAACATTGAAAAACAGCAACAAATGCAACAACAACCTCAACTTTCAAAAATACAAAAAAGTTCAAAAAATTACATTGATAACACCAACAAATTCAACAACAGCCTCAACATTGGAAAACACCAACAAATTCAACAACAACCTCAACATTGAAAAACACCAACAAATTCAATAACCTCAACACTGAGTATCACCAACACATTCAGCAACAAACTCAACTTTGAAAAACACAAAAAAGTTAAAAAAAAACATTCAGAACACCAAGAAGTGCATCAACAACCTCAATATTGAAAATCACCAACAAAATCAACGACCTCAATTTTGAAAAACACAAGTTAATTCAACATCAACCTCAACACTGAAAAACATCAACAAATTAAACAGCAACCTCAACGTTCAAAAATACAAAAAAGTTCAAAAATAACATTGATAACACCAACATATTCAACGACAACCTCAATATTGACAATCATCAACAATGTCAACAACAACTCAACATTGTAAAATGCCAACAATTTCAACAACAACCTCAATATTGAAAATCCCAACAAATTCAACAACAACCTCAACTTTTAAAAGTACAAAAAAGTTCAACAAAATAAACGTTGATAACACCAACAAATTTAACAACAACATCAATATTGAAAATCAGCGACAAATTCAACAACCTCAACACTGAATAACATCACAAAATTCAGGAACACCCTCAACTTTGAAAAACACAAATAAGTTCAAAAATAAATTGATAACACCAACAAATTCATCAACAAAATCGAGATTGAAAAACACCAACAAATTCAACAACAACCTCAACATTAAAAAATGCCAAGAAATTCAACAAGAACCTCAACAATGAAAAACACGAACAAATTCAAAATCAACCTCGACTTTTAAATGTACAAAAATGTTCAACAAAATAAACATTGATAACACCAATAAATTCCGCAACAACCTCAACATCGAAAAACACGAAAATGTTCAGAAAAAACTTTGATAACACCAACAAATTCATCAACAACATCAACATTGAAAAACATCAACAAATCCAACAACAGTCTCAACATTGAAATACACCAACAAATTCAACGACAAACTCGATATTGAAAATCACCAACAAATTCAATAACCTCAACACTGAATATCACTAACAAATTCACAACAGGCTCAACATTGAAAAACCCAACAAATTCAACAACAACCTCAACTTTTAAAAGTACAAAAAAGTTGAAAAAAGAACATTGAAAACGCCAACAAATTCATCAACAAAATCAACATTGAAAAACACCAATAAATTAAACAACAACCTCAACATTGAAAAACGACAAGAAATTCAACAACAACCTCAACAATGAAAAACACAAACTAATTCAAAATCAACCTCAACTTTTAAAAGTACAAAAATGTTCAACAAAATAAACATTGGTAACACCAATAAATTCCGCAACAACCTCAACTTCGAAAAACACGAAAATGTTCAAACAAAATTTTGATAAAAGCAACAAATTCATCAACAACATCAACATTGAAAAACACCAACAAATCCAACAACAACCTCAACATTGAAAAACACCAACAAATTCAACAACAACCTCAACATTGAAAAACACCAACAAATTCAACAACAACCTCAACATTGAAAAACGCAAACAATTTCAACAATAACCTCAACATTGAAAATCAAAAACAAATTCAACAACCTCAACACTGAATATCACCAACAAATTCAGCAACAACCTCGACTTTGAAAAACACAAAGAATTTAAAAAAAAAACGATTGATAACACGAACAAATTGAACAACAAGCTCAATATTGAAAATCACCAACAAATTCAACGACTTCAACTTTGAAAAACACCAACAAATTCAACATAAACCTCAACTTTTAAAAGCAAAAAAGTTCAAAAAATAACATTGAAACACCATCAAATTAAACCACAACCTCAATATTGAAAATCACCAACAAATTCAACGACCTCAACTTATAAAAATGCCAACAAACTCAACAACAACCTCAATATTAAAAAATACCAACAAATTCAACAACAACTTCAACATTGAAAAACACCAACAAATTCAACAAAAACCTCAACTTTTAAAAGTACAAAAATGTTGAAAAAAGAACATTGATAATGCCAACAAATTCAGCAACAACCTCAACAATGAAAAACACAAAAAAATTCAACAACAACATCAACATTGTAAAACGCAAACAAATTCAACAACAAACTCAATATTGAAAATCACCAACAAATTCAATAACCTCAACACTGAATATCACCAACAAATTCACAACAGCCTCAACATTGAAAAACAGCAACAAATTCAACAACAACCTCAACTTTTAAAAGAACAAAAAAGTTGAAAAAATAACATTGATAACGCCAACAAATTCAACAACAGGCTCAACAATGAAAAGCACCAACAAATTCAACAACAACCTTAATATTGAAAATCACCAACAAATTCAACGACCTTAACTTTGAAAAACACCATCAAATTCAACAATAACCTCAACTTTTAAAAATACAAACAAGTTCAACAAAAAACCCATTGATAACACCAACAAATTCAACAACAAACTCAATGTTGAAAATCACCAACAAATTCAACAACCTCAACATTGTAAAACACCAACAAATTCAACAACAACCTCAACTTTTAAAAGTATAAAAAAGTTCAAAAAAGAATATTGGTAACACCAACAAATTTAACAACAACCTCAACAACGAAAACACCAGAACATTCAAAAAAAACCTCACCATTGAAAATCACCAACAAATTCAACAACAACCTCAACATTGAAAGTCACCAACAAATTAAACAACCTCTACACTGAATATCAGCAAGAAATTCAGCAACAACGTCTACTTTGAAAAACACAAAAATGTTCAAGAAACATTGATAACACCATCAAATTCAGCAACAAACTCAATGTTGAAAATCACCTGCAAATTCAACAACAACCTCAACATTGAAAAACCCAAAAAAGTTCAAAGAAAACCTTGATAACACCAACAAATTCAGCAACAAACTCAATGTTGAAAATCACCAACAAATTCAACAACATCAACATTGAAAAAGAATAAAAAATTCAGCAACAACCTCAACTTTTAAAACTACAAAAATGTTCAACAAAATAAACATTGACAACAACCACAAATTCAATTACATCCTCAATATTGAAAATCACAAACAAATTCAACAACAACCTCAACATTTAAAAACACCAACAAATTTAACAACCAACTCAACAATGAAAACACCAAAAAAATTAACAAAAACCTCACCATTGAAAAACGCCAACAAATTCAACAACAACCTCTAAATTGGAAAATGCAAACAAATTCAACAACATCCTCAATATTGAAAATCACCAAAAAATTCAACGACTTAAACTTTGAAAAACACCAACAAATTCAACAACAACCTCAACTTGTAAAAATACAAAGAAGTTCAACAAAAAAACCATTGATAACACCAACAAATTCAACAAGAAACTCAACATTGAAACATAGCAACAAATTCAACAACAACCTCAACATTGACAAACGCCAAAAAATCAACAACAACCTCAACTTTTACAAGTACAAAAAAGTTGAAAAAAGAACATTGATAACACCAACAAATTCAACAACAACCTCAACATTGAAAAACACCAACAAATTTAACAACAAACTCAATATTGAAAATCACCAACAAATTCAACAACCTCAACACTGAATATCACCACGAAATTCAGCATCAACCTCAACTTTGAAAAACACAAATAAGTTCAGAAAAAAATTGATAACACGAACAAATTCATCAACAAAATCAACATTGAAAAACACCAACAAATTCAACAACAACCTCATCATTGAAAAGCACCAACAAATTCAACAACAACCTCAACATTGAGAAACACCAACAAATTCATCAACAACCTCAACAAAGAAAAAAACCAACAAATTCAACAAAAACCTCAACTTTTAAAAGTACAGAAAAGTTGAAAAAAGAACATTGATAACACCAACAAATTCAGCAACAACCTCATCATTGAAAAACACCAACAAATTCAACAACAAACTCAACATTGAAAAACGCCAACAAATTCAACGACAAACTCGATATTGAAAATCACCAACAAATTCAATAACCTCAACACTGAATATCACCAACAAATTCACAACAGCCTCAACATTGAAAAACACCAACAAATTCAACAACAACCTCAACTTTTAAAAGTACAAAAAAGTAGAAAAAACAACATTGATAACGCCAACAAATTCAATTACAACCTCAACAATAAAAAGCACCAACAAATTCAACAACAACCTTAATATTGAAAATCACCAATAAATTCAATGACCTTAATTTTGAAAAACACCATCAAATTCAACAACAACCTTAACTTTTAAAAGTACAAACAACTTCAACAAAAAAAACAATTGATAATACGAAGAAGTTCAACAACAACCTCAATATTGAAAATCACCAACAAATTCAACGACCTCAATTTTGAAAAACACAAGTAAATTCAGCATCAACCACAACATTGAAAAACAACAACAAATTAAACAACAACCTCAACTTTCAAAAACACAAAAAAGTTCAAAAATAACATTGATAACAGCAAAACTTTCAACATCAACCTCAACATTGATAAACACCCACAAATTCAACGATAACCTCAACATTGAAAAACACCAACAAATACAACAACAACCTCAACAATGAAAAATACCAACAAATTCAAAATCAACCTCAACTTTTCAAAGTACAAGAAAGTTCAACAAAATAAACATTGATAACACCAATAAATTCAGCAACAACCATAACTTTGAAAATCACCAACAAATTCAACAACCTCAACAGTGAAAAACACAAAAAAGTTCAAAAAATACCATTCATAACACCAACAAATTCAACATTAACTTTAATATTGAAAATCACCAACAAATTTAACGACCTCAAGATTAAAAAAACCATCAAATTCAACAACAACCTCAATATTGAAAAATACCAACAAATTCAACAACAACCTCAACATTGAATAACACCAACAAATTCATCAACAACATCAACATTGAAAAACACCAACAAATTCAACAACAACCTCAACAATGAAAAACACCAGCAAATTCAAAATCAACCTCAAATTTTAAATGTACAAAAAAGTTCAACAAAATAAATATTGAAAACGCCAATATATTCAGCAACCACCTGAACTTTGAAAATCACCAACAAATTCAACAACCTCAACACTGAAAAACCCCTGCAAATTCAACAACATCCTCAACTTTTAAAAATACAAACAAGTTCAACAAAAAACATTGATAGGACCAACTAATTCAACAACAACCTCAACAATGAAAAACACCAACAAATTCAACTACAACCTCAACATTGAAAAACACCAACAAATTCAACAACAAACTCAATATTGAAAATCACCAACAAATTCAACAACCTCAATAATGAAAAACACCAACAAATTCAACAACATCCTCAATATTGAAAATCACCAACCAATTCAACGACCTCAACAATGATAAACTTAAACAAATTCAACAACAACCTCAACATTCAAAAACAACAACATATTCAACAACAACCACAACAATGAAAAACAGCAAAAAATTCAACAATAACCGCAACATTGAAAAATAACAAACAAATCAACAACAACCTCAACATTGAAAAATACAAAAAAGTTCAAAAAACAACACTGATAACAGCAACAAATTCAACATTAACCTCAATATTGAAAATCACCAACAAATTCAACAACAACCTCAACATTGAAAAACGACAACAAAATCATCAACAACCTCAGTATTGAAAATCACCAGCAAATTCATCAACCTCAACATTGAATATCACCAACAAATTCAGCAACAACCTCAACTTTGAAAAACACAAAGAGGTTTAAAAAAACCATTCATAACACCAACAAATTCAACAACAACCTCAATATTGGTAATCACCAACAAATTCAACAATCTCAACTGTGAAAAACACTAACAAATTAAACAACAACCACAACTTTTAATAATACATACAAGTTCTACAAAATAAACATTGATGACACTATCCAATTCAACAACAATCTCAATATTGAAAATCACCAACAAATTCATCAACAACCTCAACATTGAAAAATACCAACAAATTTAGCAACAACCAAAACATTGAAAAATACCAACAAATTTAACAACAACCTCAACAATGAAAAGACCAAAATATTCAACAAAAACCTCACCATTGAAAAACAACCAACAAATTCAACCACAATCGCAACATTGAAAAATACTAACAAATTCAACAACAACCTCAACATTTAAAAATACAAAAATGTTCAAAAAATAACATTGATAACACCAATAAATTCAAAATCAACCTCAATATTGAAAATCACCAACAAATTCAACAACAACGTAAACATTGAAAAACGCCAAAAAATTCAAAAACTGTATATCTCCAACAAATTCAGCAACAACCTCAACTTTGAAAAACACCAAAAAGTTAAAAAAAACATTGGTAACACTAACAAATTCAACATCAACCTCAATATTGAAAATCACCAACAAATTCAACGACCATAACTTTGAAAAACACAAACAAATCCAACAACAACATCAAAAATGAAAAAAACCAACAAATTCAAAATCAACCTCAATTTTTAAAAGTACAAAAAAGTTCAACAAAATAAACATTGATAACATCAATAAATTCAGCAAAAACCTCAACTTTGAAAAACACAAAAAAGTTCAAAAAAACCCATTGATAACACCAAAAATTCAACAACATCCTCAATATTGAAAATCACCAACAAATTCAACGACCTCAACTTTGAAAAACACCAACAAATTCAACAACAACCTCAACAATGAAAATCACCAACAAATTCAACAACAACCTCAACATTGAAAAACACGAACCAATGCAACAACAACCTCAACATTGAAAAACACCAACAACTTCAACAACAACCTCAACATTGAAAAACACCAACAAATACAACAACAACCTCAATATTGAAAATCACCAACAAATTCAACAACCTCAACATTGAATATCACCAACAAATACAGCAACAACCTCAACTTTGAAAAACACAAAAAAGTTAAAAAAAAACATTCATAACACCAACAAATTCAACAACAACCTCAACATTGAAAAACACCAACAAATTCAACAACAAACTCAACAATGAAAAACACCAACAAATTCAACAACATCCTCAATATTGAAAATCACCAACCAATTCAACGACCTCAACAATGATAAACTTAAACAAATTCAACAACAACCTCAACATTGAAAAACAACAACAAATTCAACAACAACCACAACAATGAAAAACAGCAAAAAATTCAACAATAACCGCAACATTTAAAAATAACAAACAAATCAACAACAACCTCAACATTGAAAAACACAAAAAAGTTCAAAAAACAACACTGATAACAGCAACAAATTCAACATTAACCTCAATATTGAAAATCACCAACAAATTCAACAACAACCTCAACATTGAAAAACGACAACAAAATCATCAACAACCGCAGTATTGAAAATCACCAGCAAATTCATCAACCTCAACATTGAATATCACCAACAAATTCAGCAACAACCTCAACATTGAAAAATGCCAACAAAATCATCAACAACCTCAGTATTGAAAATCACCAGCAAATTCATCAACCTCAACATTGAATATCACCAAAAAATTCAGCAACAACCTCAACTTTGAAAAACACAAAGAGGTTTAAAAAAACCATTCATAACACCAACAAATTCAACAACAACCTCAATATTGGTAATCACCAACAAATTCAACAATCTTAACTGTGAAAAACACTAACAAATTAAACAACCAACCACAACTTTTAATAATACATACAAGTTGTAAAAAATAAACATTGATGACACTATCCAATTCAACAACAATCTCAATATTGAAAATCACCAACAAATTCATCAACAACCTCAACATTGAAAATCACCAACAAATTCAACAACCTCAACATTGAGTTTCACCAACAAATTCAGCAACAACCTCAACTTTGAAAAACACAAACAAGTTAAAAAAAAAACATTCATAACATCAACAAATTCACCAACAACCTCAATATTGAAAACCACCTACAAATTCAACGACCTCAACTTGAAAAAGACCAACAAATTAAACAACCTCAACTTTTAAAAATACAACCAAGTTCAACAAAAAAACATTGATTACACCAACAAATTCAACAACAAGCTCAATATTGAAAATCACCAACAAATTCAACGACCTCAGCTTTGAAAAACACCAACAAATTCAACAACATCAACATTGAAAAGCACCAATAAATTCAACAACAAACTCAACATTGAAAAGCAGCAACAAATTCAACAACAATCTCAACATTGAAAAACGTCAACAATTTCAGCAACAACCTCAATATTGAAAATCCCAACAAATTCAACAATAACTTCAACTTGAAAAAGTAGAAAAAAGTTCAACAAAATAAATGTTGATAACACGAACAAATTCATCAACATCCTCAATATTGAAAATCACCAGCAGATTCAACAACCTCAACATTGAAAAACACAAAACAGTTCAAAAGAAAACATTGATAACACCAACAAATTCAACAACAACCTCAACAATGAAAAACACCAACAAATTCAAACAACAACCTCAACATTTAAAAACACCAACAAATTAAACAGCAACCTCAACAATGAAAAAAACAAAAAATTCAACAACAACCTCAACGTTGAAAAACGCCAACAAATTCAACAACAATCTCAACAATGAAAAATATCAACAAATTCAAAATCAACCTCAACATTGAAAATCACCAGCAAATTCAACAACAACCTCAACATTGAAAAACATTAATAAGTTCAACAACATCCTTAACTTTTAAAAATACAAACAAGTTCAACAGCAACCTCAACAATCAAAAACACCAAAAAAATCAACAACAACCTCAACAATGAAAAACACCAACAAATTCAACAACAACCTCAACATTTAAAAATACAAAATAGTTCAAAAAATAACATTGATAACACCAACAAATTCAACAACAACCTCAACATTGAAAAACACCAACAAATTCAACAACAAGCTCAATATTGAAAATCACCAACAAATTCAGCAACAACCTCAACTTTGAAAAACACACAAAAGTTATAAAAAAAACCATTCATAACACCAACAAATTCAACAACAACCACAATATTGAAAATCACCAACAAATTCAACGTCCTCAACTATGAAAACACCAACAAATTAAACAACAACCTCATATTTTAAAAATACAAACAAGTTCAACAAAAAAAACATTGATAACTCCAACAAATTCAACAACAAACTCAACATTGAAAAACACCAACAAATTCAACAACCTCAACATATTCAACATCAACAAATTCAACAACCTCAACAAATTCAACAACATCCTTAACTTTTAAAAATACAAACATGTTCAACAACAACCTCAACAATGATAAACGGCAAAAAATTCAACAATAACCGCAACATTGAAAAATACCAACAAATTCAACAACAACCTCAGCATTGAAAATTACAATAAAGTTCAAAAAATAACATTGATAACACCAACAAATTCAACAATAACCTCAACTTTGAAAAACACAAAAAAGTTAAAAAAAACCATTCATAACACCAACAAATTCAACAACAACCTCATTATTCAAATTCATCAACAAATTCAACGACCTCAACTTTGAAAAACACCAACAAATTAAACAACAAGCTCAACATTTAAAAGTACAAAAAAGTTCAACAAAGTAAACATTGATAACGCCAATAAATTCAACAAGAACCACAACATTTAAAAATACAAACAAGGTCAACAAAATTAACATTGATATCCCTATCCAATTCAACAAGAACCTCAACATTTAAAATGACCAAGAAATTCAGCAAGCTCAACACTGAAAAACACAAACAAATTCATCAACATCAACATTGAAAAACAATTTAAAAATTCAGCAACAACCTCAATCATTGATGACCCTATCCAATTCAACAACAACCTCAACATTTAAAATCACCAAGAAATTCAGCAAGCTCAACACTGAAAAACACAAACAAATTCAACAACATCAACATTGAAAAACAATTTAAAAATTCAGCAACAACCTCAAACATTGATGACCCTATTCAATTCAACGACAACCTCAACATTTAAAATCACCAAGAAATTCAGCAACAACCTCAACATCGAAAAACACCAACAAATTCAACAACAACCTCAACATTGAAAAACACCAACAAATACAACAACAACCTCAACATTGAAAAAAACCAACAAATTCAAAATCAACCTCAACTTTTAAAAGTACAAAAAGTTCAACAAAATAAACATTGATAACACCAATATATTCAGCAACAACCTCAACTTTGAAAATCACCAACAAATTCAACAACCTCAACATTGAAAAACACAAAAAAGTTCAAAAAATACCATTCATAACACCAACAAATTTAACAACAACCATAATATTGAAAATCACCAACAAATTCAACGACCTCAACATTAAAAAAACCAACAAATTCAACAACAACCTCAACATTGAATAACACCAACAAATTCATCAACATCCTCAACATTGAAAAACACCAACATCTTCAACAACAACCTCAACAATGAAAAACACCAACAAATTCAAAATCAACCTCAAATTTAAAAAGTACAAAAAAGTTCAACAAAATAAATATTGAAAACACCAATATATTCAGCAACCACCTCAACTTTGAACATCACCAACAAATTCAACAACCTCAACATTGAAAAACCCCTGCAAATTCAACAACATCCTTAACTTTTAAAAATACAAACAAGTTCAACAAAAAACATTGATAACACCAACAAATTCAACAACAAACTCAACAATGAAAAACACCAACAAATTCAACAACAACCTCAACATTGAAGAACACCAACAAATTCAACAACAACCTCAACATTGAAAAACACCAACAAATTCAACAACAAACTCAACAATGAAAAACACCAACAGATTCAACAACATCCTCAATAATGAAAATCACCAACCAATTCAACGACCTCAACAAAGATAAACTTAAACAAATTCAACAACAACCTCAACATTGAAAAACGCCAACCAATTCATCAACAACCTCAGTATTGAAAATCACCAGCAAATTCAACAACCTTAACATTAAATAGCACCAACAAATTCAGCAACAAGCTCAATATTGAAAATCACCAACAAATTCAAAATCAACCTCAACTTTTAAAAATACAAAAAAAGTTCAACAAAATAAACATTGATAACACCAATACATTCAGCAACAACCTCAACATTGAAAAACACCAACAAATTCAACAACAACCTCAACATTGAAAAACAACAACAAATTCAACAACAACCACAACAATGAAAAACAGCAAAAAATTCAACAATAACCGCAACATTGAAAAATAACAAACAAATCAACAACAACCTCAACATTGAACAATACAAAAAAGTTCAAAAAACAACACTGATAACACCATCAAATTCAACATTAACCTCAATATTGAAAATCACCAACAAATTCAACAACAACCTCAACATTGAAAAATGACAACAAAATCATCAACAACCTCAGTATTGAAAATCACCAGCAAATTCATCAACCTCAACATTGAATATCACCAACAAATTCAGCAACAACCTCAACTTTGAAAAACACAAAGAAGTTTAAAAAAAAACATTCATAACACCAACAAATTCAACAACAACCTCAATATTGATAATCACCAACATATTCAACGATCTCAACTGTGAAAAACACTAACAAATTAAACAACAACCACAACTTTTAATAATACATACAAGTTCTACAAAATAAACATTGATGACACTATCCAATTCAACAACAATCTCAATATTGAAAATCACCAACAAATTCATCAACAACCTCAACATTGAAAAACACCAACACATTTAACATCAACCTCAACACTCAAAAATACCAACAAATTTAACAACAACCTCAACAATGAAAAGACCAAAATATTCAACAAAAACCTCACCATTGAAAAACACCAACAAATTCAACAACAACGGCAACATTGAAAAATACCAACAAATTCAACAACAACCTCAACATTGAAAAATACAAAAAAGTTCAAAAAATAACATTGATAACACCAACAAATTCAAAATCAACCTCAATATTGAAAATCACCAACAAATTCAACAACAACGTAAACATTGAAAAACGCCAAAAAATTCAAAAACTGTATATCACCAACAAATTCAGCAACAACCTCAATTTTAATAACACAAAAAAGTTAAAAAAAAACATTGGTAACACTAACAAATTTAACAACAACCTCAACAATGAAAACACCAACAAATTCAACAAAAACCTCAAAATTGAAAAACGCCAACAAATTCAACAATAACCTCAACAATGAAAAACACGAAAACATTCAAAATCAACCTCACCATTTAAAAGTACAAAAAAGTTCAACAAAATAAAGTGATAACACCAATAAATTCAGCAACAACCTCAACTTTGAAAAACACAAACAAGATAAAAAAAACCCATTGATAACACCAACAAATTCAACAACAACTTCAATATTGAAAATTACCAACAAATTCAACAACAACCTCAACATTGAAAATCACCAACAAATTCAACGACCACAACTATAATAAACACCAACAAATTCAACAACAAACTGAACTTTTAAAAATACAAACAAATTCAACAAAATAACATTGATAACGCCAACAAATTCAACAACAACCTCATCTTTTAAAAGTACAAAAAAGTTGAAAAAAGAACATTGATAACACCAACAAATTCAACAAGAACCTCAACAATGAAAAACACCAACAAATTCAACAACAACCTGAACAATGAAAAACAAAAAAAAATTCAAAATCAACTTCAACTTTTATAAGTACAAAAAAGTTCAGCAAAATAAACATTGATTACACCAATAATTTCAGCAACAACCTCAAATTTGAACAACACCAAAACGTTCCAATAAAACCATTGATATCACCAACAAATTCAACAACAACGTCAATATTGAAAATCACCAACAACTTCAACATCCTCAACATTGCAAAACGCCAACAAATTCAACAACAACATCAACACTGAATAGCACGAACAAATTCAGAAACAACCTCAACTTTGAAAAACACAAAAAAGATTAAAAAAAAACCATTGACAAAACCTACAAATTCAACAACAACTTCAATATTGATAATCACCAACACATTCAAAGTCCTCAACATTGAAAAACGCCAACAAATTCAACAACAACATCAACACTGAATAGCACCAACAAATTCTGAAACAACCTCAACTTTGAAAAACACAAACAAGTTCTAAAAAAACCATTGATAACACCAACAAATTAAATAACAACCCAATATTGAAAATCACCAACAAATTCAACGGCCTCAACTTTGAAAAACACCAACAAATTCAACAACAACCTCAACTTTTAAAAATACAAACAAGTTCAACAAAAAAACATTGAAAACACCAACAAATTCAACAACAACCTCTTCTATTAAAAGTACAAAAAAGTTGAAAAAAGAACATTGATAACACCAACAAATTCAACAACAAAGTCAACAATGAAAAACACCAACAAATTCAAAATCAACTTCAACTTTTAAAAGTACATAAAAGTTCAACAAAATAAACATTGATAACACCAATAATTTCAGCAACAACCTCAACTTTGAACAACACAAAAAAGTTCCAAAAAAACCATTGATAACACCAACAAAATCAACAACAATGTCAATATTGAAAATCACCAACAAATTCAACAACAACCTCAATATTGAAAATCACCAACAAATTCCACAACAACCTCACCATTGAAACACACCAACAAATTCAACAACAACCTCAACATTGAAAAATACCAACAAATTCAACAAAAAAATCAAGATTGAAAAATACAAAAAACAAGATTGATAACACCAACAAATTCAACAACAATCTCAATGTTGAAAATCACCAACAAATTCAACGACCTCAACTTTGAAAAACACCAAAAAATTCAACAACAACGTCAACAATGAAAAACACCAACAAATTCAAAATCAACCTCAATTTTTAAAAGTACAATAAAGTTCAACAAAATAAACATTGATAACACCAATAATCTCAGCAACAATCTCAACTTTGAACAACACAAAAAAGTGCCAAAAAAACCATTGATATCACCAACAAATTCAACAACAACGTCAATATTGAAAATGACCAACAAATTCTACAAAATCAACATTGAAAAACACCAGCAAATTCAACAACAACCTCAATATTGAAAATCTCCAGCAAATTCAACAACAACTTCATCATTGAAAAACAGCAACAAATTCAACAACAACCTCAACATTGAAAATCAACAACAAATTTAACAACTACCTCAACAATGAAAACACCAAAAAATTCAACAAAAGCATCACCATTGAGAAACACCAACAAATTCAACAACAACCTCAACATTGGAAAACGCCAACAAATTTAACAATAAGCTCAACAATGAAAAACATCAAAACATTCAAAATGAACCTCAACTTTTAAAAGTACAAAAAAGTTCATCAAAATAAACAGTGATAACACCAATAAATTCAGCAACAACCTCAACCTTGAAAAACACAAAAAAGATATAAAAAAAACCATTGATAACACCAACAAATTCAACAACAACATCAACACTGAATAGCACCAACAAATTCAGCAAAAACCTCACCTTTGAAAAACACAAACAAGTTCTAAAAACACCATTGATAACACCAACAAATTCAACAACAACCTCAGTATTGAAAATCACCAAAAAATTCAACGGCCTCAACTTTGAAAAAGACCAACAAATTCAACAACAACCTCAACTTTTAAAAATACAAACAAGTTCAACAAAAAAAAACATTGAAAACACCAACAAATTCAACAACAACCTCATCTTTTAAAAGTACAAAAAAGTTGAAAAAAGAACATGATAACACGAACAAATTCAACAAGAAAGTCAACAATGAAAAACACCAACAAATTCAACAACAACCTCAACAATGAAAAACACCAACAAATTCAACAACAACATCAAGATTGAAAAACGCCAACAAATTCAACAATAACCTCAACAGTGAGAAACACCAAAACATTCAAAATCAACCTCAACTTTTAAAAGTACAAAAAAGTTCAACAAAATAAACAGTGATAACACCAATAAATTCAGCAACAACCTCAACTTTGAAAAACACAAAAAATATCAAAAGAAACCATTGATAACATCAACAAATTCAACAACAACTTCAATATTGATAATCACCAACAAATTCAACGTCCTCAACATTGAAAAACGCCAACAAATTCAACAATAACCTCAACAGTGAGAAACACCAAAACATTCAAAATCAACCTCAACTTTTAAAAGTACAAAAAAGATCAACAAAATAAACAGTGATAACACCAATAAATTCAGCAACAACCTCAACTTTGAAAAACACAAAAAATATCAAAAGAAACCATTGATAACATCAACAAATTCAACAACAACTTCAATATTGATAATCACCAACAAATTCAACGTCCTCAACATTGAAAAACGCCAACAAATTCAACAACAACCTCAACATTGAAAAACGGCAACAAGTTCAACAATAACCTCAACACCAAAACATTCAAAATCAACCTCAACGTTTAATGTACAAAAAAGTTGAAAAAAGAACATTGATAACAACAACAAATTTAACAACAACCTCAACAATGAAAACACCAAAAAATTCAACAAAAACCTCAACATTGAAAAACACCAACAAATTCAACAACAACCACAACATTGAAATTCGCCAACATATTCAACAACAACCTCAACATTGAAAAACGCCAACAAATTCAACCATAACCTCAACAATGAAAAACACCAAAACATTCAAAATCAACCTCAACTTTTAAAAGTACAAAAAAGTTCAACAAAATAAACAATGATAACACCAATAAATTCAGCAACAACCTCAACTTTGAAAAACACAAAAAAGATCAAAAGAAACCATTGATAACACCAACAAATTCAACAACAACGTCAATATTGATAATCACCAACAAATTCAACGTCCTCAACATTGAAAAATGCCAACAAATTCAACAACAACCTCAACAATGAAAAACACCAACAAATTCAAAATCTACTTCAACTTTTAAAAGTACAAAAAAGTTCAACAAAATAAACATTGATAACACCAATAATCTCAGCAACAACCTCAACTTTGAACAACACAAAAAAGTGCCAAAAAAACCATTGATATCACCAACAAATTCAACAACAACGTCAATATTGAAAATCACCAACAAATTCTACAAAATCAACATTGAAAAACACCAGCAAATTCAACAACCACCTCAATATTGAAAATCACCAGCAAATTCAACAACAACCTCATCATTGAAAAACAGCAACAAATTCAACAACAACCTCAACATTGAAAATCAACAACAAATTTAACAACAACCTCAACAATGAAAACACCAAAAAAATTCAACAAAAGCATCACCATTGAGAAACACCAACAAATTCAACAACAACCTCAACATTGGAAAACGCCAACAAATTTAACAATAAGCTCAACAATGAAAAACATCAAAACATTCAAAATGAACCTCAACTTTTAAAAGTACAAAAAAGTTCATCAAAATAAACAGTGATAACACCAATAAATTCAGCAACAACCTCAACCTTGAAAAACACAAAAAAGATATAAAAAAACCATTGATAACACCAACAAATTCAACAACAACATCAACACTGAATAGCACCAACAAATTCAGCAAAAACCTCACCTTTCAAAAACACAAACAAGTTCTAAAAACACCATTGATAACACCAACAAATTCAACAACAACCTCAATATTGAAAATCACCAACAAATTCAACGGCCTCAACTTTGAAAAAGACCAACAAATTCAACAACAACCTCAACTTTTAAAAATACAAACAAGTTCAACAAAAAAAACATTGAAAACACCAACAAATTCAACAACAACCTCATCTTTTAAAAGTACAAAAAAGTTGAAAAAAGAACATTGATAACACCAACAAATTCAACAAGAAAGTCAACAATGAAAAACACCAACAAATTCAACAACAACCTCAACAATGAAAAACACCAACAAATTCAAAATCAACTTCAACTTTTAAAAGTACATAAAAGTTCAACAAAATAAACATTGATAACACCTATAAGTTCAGCAACAACCTCAACTTTGAACAACACAAAAAAGTTCCAACAAAACCATTGATATCACCAACAAATTCAAAAACAATGTCAATATTGAAAATCACCAACAAATTCAACAACAACCTCAATATTGAAAATGACCAACAAATTCCACAACAACCTCACCATTGAAACACACGAACAAATTCAACAACAACCTCAACATTGAAAAACACCAACAAATTCAACAACAACCTCAAGATTGAAAAACGCCAACAAATTCAACAATAACCTCAACAGTGAGAAACACCAAAACATTCAAAATCAACCTCAACTTTTAAAAGTAAAAAAAAGTTCAACACAATAAACAGTGATAACACCAATAAATTCAGCAACAACCTCAACTTTGAAAAACACAAAAAATATCAAAAGAAACCATTGATAACATCAACAAATTCAACAACAACTTCAATATTGATAATCACCAACAAATTCAACGTCCTCAACATTGAAAAACGCCAACAAATTCAACAACAACCTCAACATTGAAAAACGCCAACAAATTCAACAATAACCTCAACAGTGAGAAACACCAAAACATTCAAAATCAACCTCAACTTTTAAAAGTACAAAAAAGATCAACAAAATAAACAGTGATAACACCAATAAATTCAGCAACAACCTCAACTTTGAAAAACACAAAAAATATCTAAAGAAACCATTGATAACATCAACAAATTCAACAACAACTTCAATATTGATAATAAGCAACAAATTCAACGTCCTCAACATTGAAAAACGCCAACAAATTCAACAACAACCACAACATTGAAAAACGGCAACAAATTCAACAATAACCTCAACAATGAAAAACACCAAAACATTCAAAATCAACCTCAACGTTTAAAGTACAAAAAAGTTGAAAAAAGAACATTGATAACAACAACAAATTTAACAACAACCTCAACAATGAAAAACACCAACAAATTCAAAATCTACTTCAACTTTTAAAAGTACAAAAAAGTTCAACAAAATAAACATTGATAACACCAATAATCTCAGCAACAACCTCAACTTTGAACAACACAAAAAAGTGCCAAAAAAACCATTGATATCACCAACAAATTCAACAACAACGTCAATATTGAAAATCACCAACAAATTCTACAAAATCAACATTGAAAAACACCAGCAAATTCAACAACCACCTCAATATTGAAAATCACCAGCAAATTCAACAACAACCTCATCATTGAAAAACAGCAACAAATTCAACAACAACCTCAACATTGAAAATCAACAACAAATTTAACAACAACCTCAACAATGAAAACACCAAAAAATTCAACGAAAGCATCACCATTGAGAAACACCAACAAATTCAACAACAACCTCAACATTGGAAAACGCCAACAAATTTAACAATAAGCTCAACAATGAAAAACATCAAAACATTCAAAATGAACCTCAACTTTTAAAAGTACAAAAAAGTTCATCAAAATAAACATTGATAACACCAATAAATTCAGCAACAACCTCAACCTTGAAAAACACAAAAAAGATATAAAAAAAACATTGATAACACCAACAAATTCAACAACAACATCAACACTGAATAGCACCAACAAATTCAGCAAAAACCTCACCTTTAAAAAACACAAACAAGTTCTAAAAACACCATTGATAACACCAACAAATTCAACAACAACCTCAATATTGAAAATCACCAACAAATTCAACGGCCTCAACTTTGAAAAAGACCAACAAATTCAACAACAACCTCAACTTTTAAAAATACAAACAAGTTCAACAAAAAAAAACATTGAAAACGCCAACAAATTCAACAACAACCTCATCTTTTAAAAGTACAAAAAAGTTGAAAAAAGAACATTGATAACACGAACAAATTCAACAAGAAAGTCAACAATGAAAAACACCAACAAATTCAAAATCAACTTCAACTTTTAAAAGTACATAAAAGTTCAACAAAATAAACATTGATAACACCTATAAGTTCAGCAACAACCTCAACTTTGAACAACACAAAAAAGTTCCAACAAAACTATTGATATCACCAACAAATTCAAAAACAATGTCAATATTGAAAATCACCAACAAATTCAACAACAACCTCAATATTGAAAATCACCAACAAATTCAACAATAACCTCAACAGTGAGAAACACCAAAACATTCAAAATCAACCTCAACTTTTAAAAGTACAAAAAAGTTCAACAAAATAAACAGTGATAACACCAATAAATTCAGCAACAACCTCAACTTTGAAAAACACAAAAAATATCAAAAGAAACCATTGATAACATCAACAAATTCAACAACAACTTCAATATTGATAATCACCAACAAATTCAACGTCCTCAACATTGAAAAACGCCAACAAATTCAACAACAACCACAACATTGAAATTCGCCAACATATTCAACAACAACCTCAACATTGAAAAACGCCAACAAATTCAACCATAACCTCAACAATGAAAAACACCAAAACATTCAAAATCAACCTCAACTTTTAAAAGTACAAAAAAGTTCAGCAAAATAAACAATGATAACACCAATAAATTCAGCAACAACCTCAACTTTGAAAAACACAAAAAAGATCAAAAGAAACCATTGATAACACCAACAAATTCAACAACAACGTCAATGTTGATAATCACCAACAAATTCAACGTCCTCAACATTGAAAAATGGCAACAAATTCAACAACAACCTCAACAATGAAAAACACCAACAAATTCAAAATCTACTTCAACTTTTAAAAGTACAAAAAAGTTCAACAAAATAAACATTGATAACACCAATAATCTCAGCAACAACCTCAACTTTGAACAACACAAAAAAGTGCCAAAAAAACCATTGATATCACCAACAAATTCAACAACAACGTCAATATTGAAAATCACCAACAAATTCTACAAAATCAACATTGAAAAACACCTGCAAATTCAACAACCACCTCAATATTGAAAATCACCAGCAAATTCAACAACAACCTCATCATTGAAAAACAGCAACAAATTCAACAACAACCTCAACATTGAAAATCAACAACAAATTTAACAACAACCTCAACAATGAAAACACCAAAAAATTCAACAAAAGCATCACCATTGAGAAACACCAACAAATTCAACAACAACCTCAACATTGGAAAACGCCAACAAATTTAACAATAAGCTCAACAATGAAAAACATCAAAACATTCAAAATGAACCTCAACTTTTAAAAGTACAAAAAAGTTCATCAAAATAAACATTGATAACACCAATAAATTCAGCAACAACCTCAACCTTGAAAAACACAAAAAAGATATAAAAAAAACATTGATAACACCAACAAATTCAACAACAACATCAACACTGAATAGCACCAACAAATTCAGCAAAAACCTTACCTTTGAAAAACACAAACAAGTTCTAAAAACACCATTGATAACACCAACAAATTCAACAACAACCTCAATATTGAAAATCACCAACAAATTCAACGGCCTCAACATTGAAAAAGACCAACAAATTCAACAACAACCTCAACTTTTAAAAATACAAATAAGTTAAACAAAAAAAACATTGAAAACGCCAACAAATTCAACAACAACCTCATCTTTTAAAAGTACAAAAAAGTTGAAAAAAGAACATTGATAACACGAACAAATTCAACAAGAAAGTCAACATGAAAAACACCAACAAATTCAAAATCAACTTCAACTTTTAAAAGTACATAAAAGTTCAACAAAATAAACATTGATAACACCTATAAGTTCAGCAACAACCTCCACTTTGAACAACACAAAAAAGTTCCAACAAAACTATTGATGTCACCAACAAATTCAAAAACAATGTCAATATTGAAAATCACCAACAAATTCAACAACAACCTCAATATTGAAAATGACCAACAAATTCCACAACAACCTCACCATTGAAACACACCAACAAATTCAACAACAACCTCAACATTGAAAAACACCAACAAATTCAACAACAACCTCAAGACTGAAAAACGCCAACAAATTCAACAATAACCTCAACAGTGAGAAACACCAAAACATTCAAAATCAACCTCAACTTTTAAAAGTACAAAAAAGTTCAACAAAATAAAGTGATAACACCAATAAATTCAGCAACAACCCCAACTTTGAAAAACACAAACAAGATAAAAAAAACCCATTGATAACACCAACAAATTCAACAACAACTTCAATATTGAAAATCACCAACAAATTCAACAACAACCTCAACATTGAAAATCACCAACAAAATCAACGACCACAACTTTAATAAACACCAACAAATTCAACAACAAACTGAACTTTTAAAAATACAAACAAATTCAACAAAATAACATTGATAACGCCAACAAATTCAAAAACAACCTCATCTTTTAAAAGTACAAAAAATTTGAAAAAAGAACATTGATAACACCAACAAATTCAACAAGAACCTCAACAATGAAAAACACCAACAAATTCAACAACAACCTGAACAATGAAAAACAAAAAAACATTCAAAATCAACCTCAACTTTTAAAAGTACAAAAAAGTTCATCAAAATAAACAGTGATAACACCAATAAATTCAGCAACAACCTCAACTTTGAAAAACACAAAAAATATCAAAAGAAATCATTGATAACATCAACAATTTCAACAACAACTTCAATATTGATAATCACCAACAAATTCAACGTCCTCAACATTGAAAAACGCCAACAAATTCAACAACAACCTCAAGATTGAAAAACGCCAACAAATTCAACAATAATCTCAACAGTGAGAAACACCAAAACATTCAAAATCAACCTCAACTTTTAAAAGTACAAAAAAGATCAACAAAATAAACAGTGATAACACCAATAAATTCAGCAACAACCTCAACTTTGAAAAACACAAAAAATATCAAAAGAAACCATTGATAACATCAACAAATTCAACAACAACTTCAATATTGATAATAACCAACAAATTCAACGTCCTCAACATTGAAAAATGCCAACAAATTCAACAACAACCTCAACATTGAAAAACGGCAACAAATTCAACAATAACCTCAACAATGAAAAACACCAAAACATTCAAAATCAACCTCAACGTTTAAAGTACAAAAAAGTTGAAAAAAGAACATTGATAACAACAACAAATTTAACAACAACCTCAACAATGAAAACACCAAAAAATTCAACAAAAACCTCACCATTGAAAAACACCAACAAATTCAACAACAACCATAACATTGAAATTCGCCAACATATTCAACAACAACCTCAACATTGAAAAACGCCAACAAATTCAACCATAACCTCAACAATGAAAAACACCAAAACATCCAAAATCAACCTCAACTTTTAAAAGTACAAAAAAGTTCAACGAAATAAACAGTGATAACACCAACAAATTCAACAACAACTTCAATATTGATAATCACCAACAAATTCAACAACAACCTCAACACTGAATATCACCAACAAATACAGCAACAACCTTAAATTTGAAAAACACCAAAAAGTTAAAATAAAACATTGATAACACCAACAAATTCAACAATAACCTAAATATTGAAAAACACCAACAAATTCAACAACAACCTCAACAATGAAAAACACCAAAAAGTTAAAACAACAATCTCAACATTGAAAAATGCCAACAAATTCAACAACAACATCAACACTGAATATCACCAATAATTTCAGCAACAACCTTAAATTTGAAAAACACCAAAAAGTTTAAAAAAACATTGATAACGCCAACAAATTCAACAACAACCTAAATATTGAAAAACACCACAAATTCAACAACAACCTCAACTTTTAAAAATACAAACAAGTTCAACAAATATTCAACAACAAGCACAATTTTCAAAATCACCAACAATTTCAACAACATCAATATTGAAAAACACCAATAAATTCAAAAACAACCTCAACATTGAAAAACACCAACAAATTCAACAACCTCATCTTTCAAAAATATAAAAAAGTTCAAAAAATAACTTGATCACAACAACAAATTCAACAACGACCTCATCTTTGAAAAACACCAACAAATTAAACAAGAACCTCAACATTTAAAAGTACAAAAAAGTTCAACAAAATTAACATTGATAACACCAATAAATTCAACAATAACCACAACTTTTAATAATACAAACAAGTTCAACAAAAAAAACTTTGATGACACTATCCAATTTAACAACAACCTCAACATTTAAAATCACTAACAAATTTAGCAACCTCAACACTGAAAATCACCAACAAAAAAACGTTGATAACAAAAGCAAATTCAAAAACAAACTCAATATTGAAAATCACCAACAAATTCAACAACAACCTCATTGTTGAAAAACACCAACAAATTCAACAACAACCTCAACTTTTAAAAGGACAAAAAAGTACAGAATAGAATTTTGTTAACATGAACAAATTCAATAAAAACCTCAACAATGAAATACACCAAAACATTTGAAATCAACTTGAACTTTTAACAGTACAAACAAGTTCAACAAAATAAACAGTGATAACACGAATAATTTCAGCAACAACATCAACTTTGAAAAACACAAAAAAGTACAAAAAAAAACCATTGATAACAACAACAAATTCAACAACAACCTCAATACTGAAAATGACCAACAAATTCAACAACATCCTCATCATTGAAAAACACCAACAAATTCAACAACAACCTCAACTTATAAAAGTACAAAAAAGTTGAAAAAAGAACATTGATAACACCAACAAATTCCACAACAACCTCATCATTGAAAAACAACGACAAATTTAACAACAACCTCAACAATGAAAACACCAAAAAATTCAATAACAACCTCAAGATAAAAAAATGCCAACAAATTCAACAACAACCTCAACAATGAAAAACACCAACAAATTCAAAATCTACTTCAACTTTTAAAAGTACAAAAAAGTTCAACAAAATAAACATTGATAACACCAATAATCTCAGCAACAATCTCAACTTTGAACAACACAAAAAAGTGCCAAAAAAAACCATTGATATCACCAACAAATTCAACAACAACGTCAATATTGAAAATCACCAACAAATTCTACAAAATCAACATTGAAAAACACCAGCAAATTCAACAACAACCTCAACATTGAAAATCAACAACAAATTTAACAACAACCTCAACAATGAAAACACCAAAAAATTCAACAAAAGCATCACCATTGAGAAACACCAACAAATTCAACAACAACCTCAACATTGGAAAACGCCAACAAATTTAACAATAAGCTCAACAATGAAAAACATCAAAACATTCAAAATGAACCTCAACTTTTAAAAGTACAAAAAAGTTCATCAAAATAAACAGTGATAACACCAATAAATTC
Organism: Cetorhinus maximus; assembly: GCF_964194155.1. Lineage (NCBI taxonomy): Eukaryota > Metazoa > Chordata > Chondrichthyes > Lamniformes > Cetorhinidae > Cetorhinus > Cetorhinus maximus. The sequence goes on along the minus strand of NW_027596943.1, from coordinate 63,987 downwards.
AGCAACAACCTCAACCTTGAAAAACACAAAAAAGATATAAAAAAACCATTGATAACACCAACAAATTCAACAACAACATCAACACTGAATAGCACCAACAAATTCAGCAAAAACCTCACCTTTGAAAAACACAAACAAGTTCTAAAAACACCATTGATAACACCAACAAATTCAACAACAACCTCAATATTGAAAATCACCAACAAATTCAACGGCCTCAACTTTGAAAAAGACCAACAAATTCAACAACAACCTCAACTTTTAAAAATACAAACAAGTTCAACAAAAAAACATTGAAAACACCAACAAATTCAACAACAACCTCATCTTTTAAAAGTACAAAAAAGTTGAAAAAAGAACATTGATAACACCAACAAATTCAACAAGAAAGTCAACAATGAAAAACACCAACAAATTCAACAACAACCTCAACAATGAAAAACACCAACAAATTCAACAACAACCTCAAGATTGAAAAACGCCAACAAATACAACAATAACCTCAACAGTGAGAAACACCAAAACATTCAAAATCAACCTCAACTTTTAAAAGTACAAAAAAGTTCAACAAAATAAACAGTGATAACACCAATAAATTCAGCAACAACCTCAACTTTGAAAAACACAAAAAATATCAAAAGAAACCATTGATAACATCAACAAATTCAACAACAACTTCAATATTGATAATCACCAACAAATTCAACGTCCTCAACATTGAAAAACGCCAACAAATTCAACAACAACCTCAACATTGAAAAACGGCAACAAATTCAACAATAACCTCAACAATGAAAAACACCAAAACATTCAAAATCAACCTCAACGTTTAATGTACAAAAAAGTTGAAAAAAGAACATTGATAAAAACAACAAATTTAACAACAACCTCAACAATGAAAACACCAAAAAATTCAACAAAAACCTCACCATTGAAAAACACCAACAAATTCAACAACAACCACAACATTGAAATTCGCCAACATATTCAACAACAACCTCAACATTGAAAAACGCCAACAAATTCAACCATAACCTCAACAATGAAAAACACCAAAACATCCAAAATCAACCTCAACTTTTAAAAGTACAAAAAAGTTCAACGAAATAAACAGTGATAACACCAACAAATTCAACAACAACTTCAATATTGATAATCACCAACAAATTCAAGAACAACCTCAACAATAAATATCACCAAAAAATTCAATAACAACCTCAACATTGAAAACCACCAACAAATTAAACGACAACCTCAACAATGAAAAACACCAAAACATTCAAAATCAACCTCAACGTTTAATGTACAAAAAAGTTGAAAAAAGAACATTGATAAAAACAACAAATTTAACAATAACCTCAACAATGAAAAACACCAAAACATTCAAAATCAACCTCAACGTTTAATGTACAAAAAAGTTGAAAAAAGAACATTGATAAAAACAACAAATTTAACAACAACCTCAACAATGAAAAACACCAAAACATTCAAAATCAACCTCAACTTTTAAAAGTACAAAAAAGTTCAACAAAATAAACAGTGATAACACCAATAAATTCAGCAACAACCTCAACTTTGAAAAACACAAAAAAGATCAAAAGAAACCATTGATAACACCAACAAATTCAACAACAACTTCAATATTGATAATCACCAACAAATTCAACAACAACCTCAAAACTGAATATCACCAACAAATACAGCAACAACCTTAAATTTGAAAAACACCAAATAGTTAAAATAAAACATTGATATCACCAACAAATTCAACAATAACCTAAATATTGAAAAACACCAACAAATTCAACAACAACCTCAACAATGAAAAACACCAAAAATTTAAAACAACAATCTCAACATTGAAAAATGCCAACAAATTCAACAACAACATCAACACCGAATATCACCAATAATTTCAGCAACAACCTTAAATTTGAAAAACACCAAAAAGTTTAAAAAAACATTGATAACGCCAACAAATTCAACAACAACCTAAATATTGAAAAACACCACAAATTCAACAACAACCTCAACTTTTAAAAATACAAACAAGTTCAACAAATATACAACAACAAGCACAATTTTGAAAATCACCAACAATTTCAACAACATCAATATTGAAAAACACCAATAAATTCAAAAACAACCTCAACATTGAAAAACACCAACAAATTCAACAACCTCAACTTTCAAAAATAGAAAAAAGTTCAAAAAATAACTTGATCACAACAACAAATTTAACAACGACCTCATCTTTGAAAAACACCAACAAATTAAACAAGAACCTCAACATTTAAAAGTACAAAAAAGTTCAACAAAATAAACATTGATAACACCAACAAATTCAACAACAACCTCAACAATGAAAAACACCAAAATTTTAAAACAACAACCTCAACATTGACAAATGCCAACAAATTCAACAACAACATCAACACTGAATATCACCAATAAATTCAGCAACAACATCATCTTTGAAAAACACAAAAAAGTTTAAAAAAAAACCATTGATAACAACAACAATTTCAACAACAACCTCAACATTGAAAAACAACAGCAATTTCAACAACAACCTCAACATTGAAAAACTCCGACAATTTCAACAACAACCTCAATAATTAAAATCCCAACAAATTCAACAACAAACGAAACTTTTAGAAGTGCAAAAAAGTTCAACAAAATAAACGTTGATAATACCAACAAACTTAACAACAATCTCAATATTGAAAATCAGTGACAAATTCAACAACCTCAACATTGAATATCACCACGAAATTCAGCATCAACCTCATCTTTGAAAAACACAAATAAGTTCAAGAAATAATTGATAACACCAACATATTCATCAACAACATCAACATTGAAAAACACCAACAAATTCAACAACAACCTCAACATTAAAAAGTACAAAAAGTTCAACAGAATGAACAGTGATAACACGAATAAATTCAACAACAACCACAACTTTTAAAAAAACAAACAAGGTCAACAAAATAAACATTGATGACACTGTACAATTCAACAACAACCTCAACATTTAAAATCACCTAAAAATTCAACAACAACCTCAAAAATGAAAAACACCAACAAATTCAAAATCAACCTCAACTTTTAAAAATACATAAAAGTTCAACAAAATAAATAATTGATAACACCAATAATTTCAGCAACGTCAACTTTGAACAACACAAAAAAGTTCAAAAAAAACCATTGATAACACCATCAAATTCAACAACAACGTCAATATCGAAAATCACCAACAAATTCAACAACAACATCAACTTCTAAAAGTACAAAAAAGTTGAAAAAAGAACATTGATAACACCAACAAATTCAACAACAGACTCAACCTTGAAAAATAACATTAAATTTAACAACAACCTCAACAATGAAAACTCCAACACATTCAACAAAAACCTCACCATTGAAAAACACCAACAAATGCAACAACAAGCTCAACATTGAAAAACGCCAACAAATTCAACAACAACCTCAACATTGAAAAACGCCAACAAATTCAACAACAACCTCAACAATGAAAAACACCTAAACATTCAAAATCAACCTCAACGTTTAAAAGTACAAAAAAATTCAACAAAATAAAAAGTGATAACACAAATACATTCAGCAACAACCCCAACTTTGAAAAACACAATAAACCATTGATAACACCATCAAATTCAACAACAACGTCAATATTGAAAATCACCAACAAGTTCAAAAACAACCTCAACTTTTAAAAGTACAAAGTTTGAAAAAAAAACATTGATAACACCATCAAATTCAACAACAACCTCAACATTGAAAAAAACATCAAATTTAACAACAACCTCAACAATGTAAACACCAACAAATTCAACAAAAACCTTACCATTGAAAATCACCAACAAATTCAACAACAACCTCAACAATGAACGGCAACAAAAAATTCAACAACAATCTTCAGATTGAAAACCGCCAACAAAATCAACAACAACCTCAACAATGAAAAACAAACAACAAATTCAAAATCAACCTCAGCGTTTAATTGTACAACAAAGTTCAACAAAACAAAAATTCTTGACATCAATGAATTCAGCAAAAACCTGAACTTTGAAAAACACAAAAAAGTTCAAAAAAAAAAACCACTGATAATCCCATCAAATTCAACAGCAACAGCAATATTGAAAATCACCAACCAATTCAACGACCTCAACATTCAAAAACAACAACAGATAAAACAACATCCTCAACATTTAAAAATACAAACAAGTACAACAAAAAAATTGATACAACCAACAAATTCAACAACAACCTCAATAATGAAAAACACCAACAAATTCAACAAAAACCTCAACAATGAAAAACACCTAAAAATTGAACATCAATCGCAACATTGAAAAATATCAACAAATTCAACAACAACCACAACATTGAAAAATACAAAACAGTTCAAAAAATAACATTGATAACAGCAACAAATTCAACAACGACCTCGACATTGAAAAACATCAACAAATTCAACAACAAACTCAACATTGAAAAACACTATACAAATTCAACAACAACCTCTATATTGAAAATCCAAACAATTTCAACAACAACCTCAACTTTTAAAAGTACAAAAAAGTTCAACAAAATAAACGTTGATATCACCAACAAATTCCTCAACAACCTCAACATTGAAAAACACAAAACAGTTCAAAAGAAAACATTGATAACACCAATCAATTCAACAACATCAACATTGAAAAAAACCGACAAATTCAAAGACCTCAACTTTGAAAAAGACCAAAAAATTAAACAACAGCCTCAACATTGAAAAACACCAAAAAATTCAAGAACAATCGCAACATTGAAAAATACCAACAAATTCAACAACAACCTCAACATTGAAAAATACAAAACAGTTCAAAAAATAACATTGATAACACCAACAATTTCAACAACAACCCCAATATTGAAAATCACCAACAAATTCAACGACAAACTCAATATTGAATATCACCAACAAATTCAACAACAACCTCAACATTGAAAATCACCAACAAATTCATCAACAAACTCAACATTGAAAAAGACCAACAAATTGAACTACTACGTCAACATTGAAAAGCACCGACAAATTCAACATCAACTTCAACATTGAAAAATACACAACAGTTCAAAAAATAACATTGATAACACCAACAAATTCAACAACAACCCCAATACTGATAATCGCCAACTAATTCAACAACAACCTCAACATTGAAAAACACCAGCAATTTCAACTACATCCTCAACGTTGAAAAACACCAACAAATTCAACAACAACTTCAACTTTGAAAAATACAAAAAAGTTCAAAAAAATAACATTGATAACACCAAGAAATTCAACAACAACCTCAACATTGAAAAACGCCAACAATTTCAACAACAACCTCAATATTAAAAATCCGAACAATTTCAACAACAACCTCAACTTTTAAAAGTACAAAAAAGTTCAACAAAATAAACATTGATAAAACCAACAAATTCATCAAAAACCTCAATATTGAAAATCACCAGCAAATTCAACAACCTCAACATTGAAGAACACAAAACAGTTCAACAGAAAACATTTATAACTCCAACAAATTCAACAACATCAACATTGAAAAAAAACAAATTCAACAACAACCTCAATATTGAAAATCACCAACAATTTCAACGACGTCAACTTTGAAAAACACCAACAAATAAAACAACAACCGCAACATTTAAAAGTACAGAAAAGTTCAACAAAATGAACAGTGATAACACCAAAAAATTCAACAACAACCACAAATTTTAAAAATACAAACAATTTCAACAAAATAAACATTGATGACACTGTCCAATTCAACAACAACCTCAACATTTAAAAACACCAACAAATTCAACAACAACCTCAACAATGAAAAACACCAACAAATTCAACAACATCAAGATTGAAAACCACCAACCAATTCAACAACAACCTCAATATTGAAAATCACCAACAAATTCAACTACATCAACTTTGAAAAACACCAAAAAATTAAAAAACAACCTCAACAATGAAAAACATCAACAAATTCAACAACAACCTCAAAATTGAAAAATACAAAACAGTTCAAAAAATAACATTGATAACACCAACAAATTCAACATCAACCCCAATATTGAAAATCACCAACAAATTCAACAACAACCTCAACATTGAAAAACAACAACAAATTCAACAACAAACTAAATATTGAAAATCACCAACAAATTCAACAACCTCAATAATGAAAATCACCAACAAATTCTATAACAACCTCAACATTGAAAAAGACCAAGAAATTCAACTACAACCTCAACATTGAAAAGCACGAACAAATTCAACAACAACTTCAACATTGAAAAATACAAAACAGTTCAAAAAATAACATTGATAACACCAACAAATTCAACAACAACCCCAATATTGAAAATCACCAACAAATTCAACAACAACCTCAACATTGAAAATCAAGAACAAATTCAACTACAACCTCAACATTGAAAAATACCAACAAATTCAACAACAACTTCCACTTTGAAAAATACAAAATCTTCTAAAAATAACATTGATAACACCAATAAATTCAGCAACTACCTCAACTTTGAAAAACACAAAAAAGTCAAAAATAACCATTGACAACCCCTACAAATTCTACAACAACCTCAACAATGAACAGTACCAAAAAATTCAACAAGAACCTCAACATTGAAAACCGCCAACAAATTCAACAACAACCTCAACAATGAAAAACACCAAAACATTGAAAATCTACCTCAACGTTTAAAAGTACAAAAAAGTTCAACAAAATAAACATTGATAACATCAATAAATTCAGCGAAAACCTCAACTTTGAAAAACACAAAAAAGTGCAAAAAAAACTATTTAAACCCCAACAAATTCAACAGCAACAGCAATATTGAAAATCACCAACCAATTCAACGACCTCAACTTTCAAAAACACCAACAGATTCAACAACAACCTCAACATTGAAAAATACAAAACAGTTCAAAAAATAACATTGATAACACCAACAATTTCAACAACAACCCCAATATTGAAAATCACCAACAAATTCAACGATAAACTCAATATTGAAAATCACCAACAAATTCATCAACAAACTCAACATTGAAAAAGACCAACAAATTGAACTACTACGTCAACATTGAAAAGCACCAACAAATTCAACATCAACTTCAACATTGAAAAATACACAACAGTTCAAAAAATAACATTGATAACACCAACAAATTCAACAACAACCCCAATACTGATAATCGCCAACTAATTCAACTACATCCTCAACGTTGAAAAATACCAACAAATTCAACAACAACTTCAACTTTGAAAAATACAAAAAAGTTCAAAAAATAACATTGATAACACCAAGAAATTCAACAACAACCTCAACATTGAAAAACGCCAACAATTTCAACAACAACCTCAATATTAAAAATCCGAACAATTTCAACAACAACCTCAACTTTTAAAAGTACAAAAAAGTTCAACAAAATAAACATTGATAAAACCAACAAATTCATCAAAAACCTCAATATTGAAAATCACCAGCAAATTCAACAACCTCAACATTGAAGAACACAAAACAGTTCAACAGAAAACATTGATAACTCCAACAAATTCAACAACATCAACATTGAAAAAAAACAAATTCAACAACAACCTCAATATTGAAAATCACCAACAATTTCAACGACGTCAACTTTGAAAAACACCAACAAATTAAACAACAACCTCAACATTTAAAAGTACAGAAAAGTTCAACAAAATGAACAGTGATAACACCAAAAAATTCAACAAAAACCACAAATTTTAAAAATACAAACAATTTCAACAAAATAAACATTGATGACACTGTCCAATTCAACAATAACCTCAACATTTAAAAACACCAACAACTTCAACAACAACCTCAACAATGAAAAACACCAACAAATTCAACAACATCAAGATTGAAAAACACCAACCAATTCAACAACAACCTCAATATTGAAAATCACCAACAAATTCAACGACATCAACTTTGAAAAACACCAAAAAATTAAAAAACAACCTCAACAATGAAAATCATCAACAAATTCAACAACAACCTCAAAATTGAAAAATACAAAACAGTTCAAAAAATAACATTGATAACACCAACAAATTCAACATCAACCCCAATATTGAAAAACATCAAAAAATTCAACGACCTCAACTTTGAAAAACGCCAAAAAATTAAACAACAACCTCAACATTGAAAAACATCAACAAATTCAAGAACAACCTCAACATTGAATAATACAAAACAGTTCAAAAAATAACATTGATAACACCAACAAATTCAACAACAACCCCAATATTGAAAATCACCAACAAATTCAACAACAACCACAACATTGAAAAACACCAACAAATTCAACAACAAACTCAATATTGAAAATCACCAACAAATTCAACAACAACCCCAATATTGAAAAACATGAACAAATTCAACTACAACCTCAACATTGAAAAATACCAACAAATTCAACAACAACTTCAACTTTGAAAAATATAAAAAAGATCAAAAAATAACATTGATAACACCAACAAGTGCAACAACAACCTCAATATTGAAAATCCAAACAATTTCAACAACAACCTCAACTTTTAAAAGTACAAAAAAGTTCAACAAAATAAACGTTGATAACACCAACAAATTCATCAACAACCTCAATATTGAAAATCACCAGCAAATTCAACAACCTCAACATTGAAAAACACAAAACAGTTCAAAAGAAAACATTGATAACTCCAACAAATTCAACAACATCAACATTGAAAAAACCAACAAATTCAACAACAACCTCAAGTATTGAAAATCACCAATATCATCAACGACGTCAACTTTGAAAAACACCAACAAATTAAACAACAACCTCAACACTTAAAAGTACAAAAAAGTTCAACAAAATGAACAGTGAGTACACCAGTAAATTCAACAACAACCACAACTTGTAAAAATACAAACAAGTTCAACAAAATAAACATTGATGACACTGTCCAATTCAACAACAAACTCAACATTTAAAATCACCAAAAAATTAAACAACAACGTCAACAATGAAAAACACCAACAAATTCAAAATCAACTTCAACTTTTAAAAGATCAAAAAAGTTCAACAAAAAAAAATCATTGATAACACCAATTATTTCAGCAGCAACCTCAACTTTGAACAACACAAAAAAGTTCAAAAAAAACCATTGATAACACCAACAAATTCAACAACAACCTCAATATTGAAAATCACAAACAAATTCAACAACAACCTCAACATTGAAAATCACCAACAAATTCAAGAACAACCACAACATTGAATAATACAAAACAGTTCAAAAAATAACATTGATAACACCAACAAATTCAACAACAACCCCAATATTGAAAATCACCAACAAATTCAACAACAACCACAACATTGAAAAACACCAACAAATTCAACAACAAACTCAATATTGAAAATCACCAACAAATTAAACGACAACCTCAACAATTAAAAACACCAAAACATTCAAAATCAACCTCAACGTTTAAAAGTACAAAAAAGTTCAACAAAATAAACAGTGATAACATCAATAAATGCAGCAACAAACTCAACTCAAAAAAAAACCATTGACAAACCCTACAAATTCAACAACAACCTCAACAATGAACAGCACCAAAAAAATCAATAACAACCTCAATAATGAAAATCACCAGCAAATTCAACAACCTCAACATTGAAAAACACAAAACAGTTCAAAAGAAAACATTGATAATTCCAACCAATTCAACAACAACCTCAATATTGAAAATCACCAACAAATGCAACGACTTCAATTTTGAAAAACAACAAAAATTAAACAACAACCTCAACATTTAAAATACAAACAAGTTCAGCAAAATAAACATTGATGACACTCTCCAATTCAACAAGAACCTCAACATTTAGAATCACAAACAAATTTAACAACAACCTCAATATTGAAAATCAGCAACAAATTCAACTACAACCTCAACATTGAAAAACACCAACAAATTCAACAACAACCTAAACAATGAAAAACACCAAAAAATTCAACAACAACCGCAACAATGAAAAATACCAACAAATTCAATAACAACCACAACATTGTAACATGCCAACAAATTCAACAACAACCTCAATATTGAAAATCACCAACAGATTCTACAACCTCAACACTGAAAATCACCAACAAATTCAATGACCTAAGCTTTGAAAAACACAACAATTTCAACAACAACCTCATCATTCAAAAAAACAAACAAATGCAACAACTACCTCAACTTTCAAAAGTACAAAAAAGTTCAAAAAAGAACATTGATAATACCATCAAATTCAACAACAAGCTCAACAATGAAAAATACCACAAAATTCAACAACCACCTCAACATTGAAAAACGCCAACAAATTCAACAACAACCTCAAAAATGAAAAACACCAACAAATTCAAAATCAACATCAACTTTTAAAATTACAAAAAAGTTCAACAAAATAAACATTGACAACACCAACAAATTCAACAACAACCTCAAATATGAAAAACACCAACAAATTCAACCGTAACCTCATCATTGAAAAACACCAACAAATTCAACAAACAACCTCAACATTGAAACACACCAACAAATTCAAGAACAACCTCATCATTGAAAAATGCCAACAAATTCAACAACAACCTCAATATTGAAAATCACCAACAAATTCAACAACCTTAACGCTGAATATCACCGTCAATTTCGCAACAAGCTCAACTTTGAAAAACACAAAAAAGTTGAAAAAAAACATTCATAACACCAACAAATTCAACAACAACCTTAATATTGAAAAACACCAACAAATTCAACAACAACATCAACATTGAAAAACGCCAGCAAATTCATCAACAACCTGAACAATGAAAAAAAACAAAAAAATCAACAACAACCTCAACATTGAAAAACACCAACAAATTCAACAACAAACTCAACATTCAAAACTACAAAAAGGTTCAACAAAATAAATATTGACAAAAACAACAAATTCAACTACAACCTCAATATTGAAAATCATCAACAAATTCAATAACAACCTCAACATTGAAAAACACCAACAAATTTAAAAACAACCTCAACAATGAAAACACCAAAATATTCAATAAAACCCTAACCTTTGCAAAACACCAACAAATTCAACAAAAACTTCAACTTTAAAAAATACAAACAAGTTGAACAAAAAAATCATTGATTACACCAGCACATTCAACAACAACCTCAGCATTGAAAAACACCAACAAATTCAACAACAACCTCAATATTGAAAATCACCAACAAATTCAACAACCTCAATATTGAAAATCACCAACAAATTCAACAACAACCTCTACATTGAAAAGCACCAACAGATTCAACCGCAACCTCAACATTGAGAAACACCAAAAAATTCAACAACAACTTCCACTTTGAACAATACAAAAAAGTTCAAAAAATAACATTGATAACACCAACAAGTTCAACAATAACCTCAACATTGAAAAACGCCCAGAATTTCAACAACAACCTCAATATTGAAAATCCAAACAATTTCAACAACAACCTCAACATTTAAAAGTACAAAAAAGTTCAACAAAATAAACGTTAATAACTCCAACAAATTCATCAATAACGTCAATATTGAAAATCACCAGCAAATTCAACAACCTCAACATTGAAAAACAAAAAACAGTTCAAAAGAAAACATTGATAACACGGACAAATTCAACAACACCAACGTTGAAAAACACCAACAAATTCAACAACAACCTCAACATTTAAAAGTTCAAAAATGTTTAACAAAATAAACATTAATAACACCAATATATTCAGCAACAACCACAATATTGAATATCACCAACAAATTCAACATCCTCAACATTGAAAAACACCAACAAATTCAACAACAACCTTAACTTATAAACATTCCAACAAGTTGAACAAAACACATTCATAACACCAACAAATTCAAAAACAACCTCAACAATGAAAAACAACAACAAATTTAACAACAACCTCAACATTGAAAAACGCCAATAAATTCATCAACATCCTGAATATTGAAAATCAGCAAGAAATTCAACAACCTCAACACTTTATAGCACCAACAAATTCGTAACAACCTCAACTTTGCAAAACACAAAAAAGTTTTTAAAAAAGCCATTCAGGAAAACAAACAAATTAAACAACAAGATTAATGTTGAAAATCACCAACAAATTCAGCGAGCTAAACTTTGAGAAACAGCAAAAAATTCAACAAGAACCTCAACTTTTAAAAATACATACAAGTTCAACGAAAAAAAGCATTGTAAACACCAAGAAATTCAACAACAAACTCAATATTGAAAATCACCAACAAATTCAACAACATCAACATTGAAAAAAACCAATAAATTCAACATCAAACTCAACATTGAAAAACACAAAACAAATTCAACAACAACCTCAACTTTTAAAAGTACAAATAAGTTCAACAAAATAAACATTGATAACACCAATATATTCAGCAACAACCACAACTTTGAATATCACCAACAAATTCAACAATTTCAACATTGAAAAACACCAACAAATTCAGCAAAAACCTTAACTTTTAAAAATACAAACAAGTTGAACAAAAAACATTCATAACAACAACAAATTCAACAACAACCTCAACAATGAAAAACAACAACAAATTCAACAACAACCTCAACATTGAAAAACACCAACAAATTCAACAACAACCTCAACATTGAAAAACACCAACAAACTCACCAACAACCTCAAAATTGAAAAACGCCAACAAATTCAACAACATCCTGAATATTGAAGATAAGCAACAAATTCAACAACCTCAACACTGAATAGCACCAACAAATTCACAACCACCTCAACTTTGAAAAACACCAAAAAGATTTTTAAAAAACCATTCATGCAACCAACAAATTCAACAACAAGCTTAATATTGAACACCACCAACCAATTCAACAGCGACCTCTACTTTTAAAAATACGTACAAGCAAAACAAAAAAAAACATTGATAAAACCAAGAAATTCAACAACAAACTCAATATTGAAAACCACCATCAAATTCATCAACATTGAAAAACACCAATCAATTCAACAACAACCTCAACATTTAAAAATACAGCAAGTTCAAAAAAAAACATTGATTACACCAACAAATTCAACAACAAACTCAATATAGAAAACCACCAACAAATTCAACAACATTAACATTGAAAAACATCAATAAATTCAACAACAACCTCAACACTGAAAACACCAACAAATTCAACAACAAACTCAATGTTGAAAATCACCAACAAATTCAACAACAACCTCAACATTTAAAAACACCCACAATCTCAACAACAACCTCAACATTGAAAAACGCCATCAAATTCAACAACATCCTCAATATTGAAAATCACCAACAAATTCAACAACCTCAATATTGAATATCAGCAACAAATTCGCAACAACTTCAACATTGAAAAACAGAAAAAAGTTTTTAAAAAACCATTCATGACACCAACAAATTCAACAATAAGCTTAATATTGAAAATAACCAACAAATCCAACGATCTAAACTTTGAAAAACACCAACAAATACAACAACAAACAACTTTAAAAAAAAAATAAAAAAAAAAAATAACACCAAAAAATTGAACAACAAACTCGATATTGAAAATCACCAACAAATTCAACAACCTCAACATTGAAAAACACTAAAAAAATTCAACAACAACGTCAACATTGAAAAACACCAACATATTCAACAACAACGTCAACATTGAAAAGCACCAACAAATTCAACAACAACGTCAACATTGAAAATCACCAACAAATTCAACTACAACGTCAACATTGAAAATCACCAACAAATTCAACTACATCCTCAACATTGAAAAGCACGAACAAATTCAATAAAAACTTCAACTTTAAAAAATACAAACAAGTTGAACAATAAAATCATTGATAACACCAACACATTCAACAACAACCTCAGCATTGAAAAATACATAACAGTTCAAAAAATAACATTGATAACACCAACAAATTCAACAACAACCTCAATATTGAAAATTGCATACAAATTCAACAACAACCTCAACATTGAAAAACACCAACAAATTCAACAACAACCTCAATATTGAAAATCACCAACAAATTCAACAACCTTAATATTGAAAATCACCAACAAATTCAACAACAACCTCTACATTGAAAAGCACCAACGAATTCAACTGCAACCTCGACATGGAAAAACAACAACAAATTCAACAACAACTTCCACTTTGAAAAATACAAAAAAGTTCAAAAAATAACATTGATAACACCAACAAGTTCAAAAACATTGAAAAACGCCAACAATTGCAACAACAATCTCAATATTGAAAATCCAAACAATTTCAACAACAACCTCAACTTTTAAAAGTACAAAAAAGTTCAACAAAATAAACGTTGATAACTCCAACAAATTCATCAACAACCTCAATATTGAAATTCACCAGCAAATTCAACAGCCTCAACATTGAAAAACAAAAAACTGTTCAAAATAAACCATTGATAACACGAACAAATTCAACAACACCAACGTTGAAAAACACCAACAAATTCAACAACAACCTCAATATTTAAAATCATCAACAAATTCAACGGCCTCAACGTAGAAAAACACCAACAAATTAAACAACAACCTCAACATTTAAAAGTTCAAAAATGTTTAACAAAATAAACATTGATAACACCAATATATTCAGCAACAACCACAACTTTGAATATCACCAACAAATTCAACAACTTCAACATTGAAAAACACCAACAAATTCAGCAAAAACCTTAACTTTTAAAAATACGAACAAGTTGAACAAAAAACATTCATAACACCAACAAATTCAACAACCACCTCAACAATGAAAAACAACAACAAATTCAACAACAACCTCAACATTGAAAAACACCAACAATTTCAACAACAACCTCAACATTGAAAAACACCAACAAACTCATCAACAACCTCAAAATTGAAAAACGCCAACAAATTCAACAACATCCTGAATATTGAAAATAAGCAACAAATTCAACAACCTCAACACTGAATAGCACCAACAAATTTGCAACCACCTCAACTTTGAAAAACACCAAAAAGATTTTTTAAAAACCATTCTTTCAAGCACAAAATTCAACAACAAGCTTAATATTGAAAACCACCAACCAATTCAACAGCAACATCTACGTTTAAAAATACGTACAAGTAAAACAAAAAAAAACATTGATAACACCAAGAAATTCAACAACAAACTCAATGTTGAAAACCACCAACAAATTCATCAACATCAACATTGAAAAACACCAATAAATTCAACAACATCCTCAACATTGAAAAACATCAACAAATTCAAAAACAACCTCAACTTTTAGAAATACAAACAAGTTCAACAAAAAAAAAATACATAACGCCAACAAATTCAACAACAAACTCAAAATTGAAAATCACCAACAAATTCAACAACCTCAACACTTAATATCACCTACAAATTCGCAACAACTTCAACTTTGAAAAGCACAAATAAGTTTAAAAAACACCATCATGGCACCAACAATTTCAAGAATAAGCTTAATATTGAAAATCATCATCAAATTCAACGACCTAAACTTTGAAAAACACCAACAAATTCAACAACAAACAACTTTTAAAAATAGAAACAACTTCATAAAATAAACATTGATAACACTACCTAATTGAACAACAAACTCAATATTGAAAATCACCAACAAATTCAACAACATCAACATTGAAAAACATCAATAAATTCAAAAACAACCTCAACATTTAAAAATACAAACAAGTTCAACAAAAAAAACATTGATAACACCAACAAATTCAACAACAAACTCAATATTGAAAACCACCAACAAGTTCAACAACATTAACATTGAAAAACATCAATAAATTCAACAACAACCTCAGCATTGATAACACCAACAAATTCAACAACAAACTCAATGTTGAAAATCACCAACAAATTCAACAACAACCTGAACATTTAAAAACGCCAACAATCTCAACAACAACCTCAACATTGAAAAACACCAACAAGTTCAACAACATCCTCAATTTTGAAAATCAACAATAAATTCAACAACCTCAACACTGAATATCACCAACAAATTCGCAACAACTTCAACTTTGAATAACAGAAAAAAGTTTTTAAAAAACCATTCATGACACCAACAAATTCAACAATAAGCTTAATATTGAAAATAACCAACAAATCCAACGATCTCAACTTTGAAAAACACCAACAAATACAACAACAAACATCTTTAAAAAAAAAATTCAAAAAAAAATAACACCAACAAATTGAACAACAAACTCATATTGAAAATCAGCAACAAATTCAACAAACTCAACGTTGCAAAACACTAAAAAATTCAACAACAACGTCAACATTGAAAAACACCAACAAATTCAACAACAACGTCAACATTGAAAAGCACCAACAAATTCAACAACAACGTCAACATTGAAAATGACCAACAAATTCAACTACAACCTCAACATTGAAAAGCACGAACAAATTCAACAACAACTTCAACATTGAAAAATACAAAACAGTTCAAAAAATAACATTGATAACACCAACAAATTCAACAACAACCCCAATATTGAAAAACACCAACAAATTCAACAACAACTTCAACATTGAAAATCACTGACAAATACAACTACAACCTCAACATTGAAAAATACCAACAAATTCAACAACAACTTCCACTTTGAAAAATACAAAAAATGTTCAAAAAGTAACATTGATAACATCAATAAATTCAGCAACAAGCTCAACTTTGAAAAACACAAAAAAGTTCAAAAAAAACCATTGACAACCCCTACAAATTCTACAACAACCTCAACAATGAATAGCACCAAAAAATTCAACAACAACCTCAACATTGAAAACCACCAACAAACTCAACAATAACCTCAGCAATGAAAAACACCAAAACATTCAAAATCTACCTCAACGTTTAAAAGTACAAAAAAGATCAACAAAATAAACATTGATAACATCAATAAATTCAGCGAAAACCTCAACTTTGAAAAACACAAAAAAGATCAAAAAAACCTATTTAAACCCCTACAAATTCAACAGCAACAGCAATATTGATAATAACCAACCAATTCAACGACCACAACTTTCAAAAACACCAACAGATTCAACAACATCCTCAACGTTTCAAAATACAAACAAGTTCAACAAAAAAATTGATAAAACCAACAGATTCAACAACATCATCAACAATGAAAAACACCAACAAATTCAACAACAACCTCAACATTGAAATAGACCAACAAATTCAACGACAACATCAACATTGAAAAACATCCACAAATCCAACAACAACCTCAAAAATGAAAAGCACCAAAAATTTGAACAACAATCGCAACTTTGAAAAATACCAACAAATTCAACAACAACTACAACATTGATAAATACAAAACAGTTCAAAAAATAACATTGATAACACCAACAAATTCAACAACAACCTCAACATTGAAAAACATCAACAAATTCAACAACAAACTCAACATAGAAAAATACCAACAAATTCAACAACAACTTCAACTTTGAAAAATACTAAAAAGTTCGAAAAATAACATTGATAAAACCAACAAGTTTAACAACAACCTCAACATTGAAAATCACCAACAATTTCAATAACAACCTCAATATTGAAAATCCAAACAATTTCAACAACAAACTCAACTATTAAAAGTACCAAAAAGTTCAACAAAATAAACGGTGATAACACCAACAAATTCATCAACAACCTCAATATTGAAAACACCAAAAAATTCAACAACATCAACATTGAAAGACACCAACAAATTCAACAATAACCCCAATATTGAAAATCACCAACAAATTCAACAACAACCTCAACATTGAAAAACACCAACAAATTCAAAAACAAACTCAATATTGAAAATCATCAGCAAATTCAACAACAACCCCAATATTGAAAATCACCAACAAATTCAACTACAACCACAACATTGAAAAGCACCAACAAATTCAACAACAACTTCAACATTGAAAAATACAAAACAGTTCAAAAAATAACATTTATAACACCAACAAATTCAACAACAACCCCGATATTTAAAATCACCAACAAATTCAACAACAACCTCAACATTAAAAAACATGATCAAATTCAACTACAACCTCAAAATTGAAAAATACCAACAAATGCAACAACAACTTCAACTTTGAAAAATATAAAAAAGATCAAAAAATAACATTGATAACACCAACAAGTTCAAAAGCAACCTCATCATTGAAAAAGGCCAACAATTTCAACAACAACCTCAATATTGAAAACGCAAACAATTTCATCAACAACATCAACTTTTAAAAGTACAAAAAAGTTCAACAAAATAAACGTTGATAACACCAACAAATTGATCAACAACCTCAATATTGAAAATCACCAGCAAATTCAACAACCTGAACATTGAAAAACACAAAACAGTTCAATAGAAAACATTGATAACTCCAACAAATTCAACAACATCAACATTGAAAAAACCAACAAATTCAACAACAACCTAAATATTGAAAATCACCAATATAATCAACGACGTCAACTTTGAAAAACACCAACAAATTAAACAACAACCTCAACATTTAAAAGTACAAAAAAGTTCAAGAAAATGAACAGTGATAACACCAATAAATTCAACAACAACCACAACATTTAAAAATACAAACAAGTTCAACAAAATAAACATTGATGACACTGTCCAATTCAACAACACCCTCAACATTTAAAATCACCAAAAAATTCAACAACAACCTCAACAATGAAAAACACCAACAAATTCAAAATCAACTTCAACTTTTAAAAGTTCAAAAAAGTTCAACAAAATAGATAATTGATAACACCAATAATTTCAGCAACAACCTCAACTTTGAACAACATAAAAAAGTTCAAAAAAAGCCATTGATAACACCAACAAATTCAACAACAACCTTAATATTGAAAATCACATCAAATTCAACAACAACCTGAACATTGAAAATCACCAACAAATGCAACAACAACCTCAACTTTTAAAAGTACAAAAAAGTTGAAAAAAGAACCTGGATAACACCATCAAATTCAACAACAACCTCAACATTGAAAAACAACATCAAATTTAACAACAACCTCAACAATGAAAACACCAACAAATTCAACAAAAACCTCACCATTGAAAAACACCAACAAATGCAACAACAACCTCAACATTGAAAAACGCCAACAAATTCAACAACAACCTCAACAATGAAAAACACCAAAACATTCAAAATCAATCTCAGCATTTAAAATTACAAAAAAGTTCAACAAAATAAACAGTGATAACACCAATAAATTCAGCAACAACCTCAACTTTGAAAAACACAACAAAATTAAAAAAAAACCATTGACAAACCCTACAAATTCAACACCAACCTCAACAATAAACATCACCAAAAAATTCAATAACAACCTCAACATTGAAAACCACCAACAAATTCAACAACAACCTCAACAATGAAAAGCACCAAAACATTCAAAATCAACCTCAACGTTTAAAAGTACAAAAAAGTTCAACAAAATAAACAGTGATAACACCAATAAATTCAGCAACAACCTCAACTTTGAAAAACACAACAAAGTTAAAAAAAAACCATTGACAAACCCTACAAATCCAACAACAACCTCAACAATGAACAGCACCAAAAAATTCAATAACAACATCAATATTGAAAAACGCCAATAAATTCATCAACATCCTGAATATTGAAAATCAGCAACAAATTCAACAACCTCAACACTTTATAGCACCAACAAATTCGTAACAACCTCAACTTTGCAAAACACAAAAAAGTTTTTAAAAAAGGCATTCATGAAAACAAACAAATTCAACAACAAGATTAATATTGAAAATCACCAACAAATTCAGCGACCTAAACTTTGAAAAACAGCAACAAATTCAACAAGAACCTCAACTTTAAAAATACATACAAGTTCAACGAAAAAAAACATTGTTAACACCAAGAAATTCAACAACAAACTCAATATTGAAAATCACCAACAAATTCAACAACATCAACATTGAAAAATACCAATAGATTCAACATCAACCTCAACATTGAAAAACACAAAACAAATTCAACAACAACCTCAACTTTTAAAAGTACAAATAAGTTCAACAAAATAAACATTGATAACACCAATATATTCAGCAACAACCACAACTTTGAATATCACCAACAAATTCAACAACTTCAACATTGAAAAACACCAACAAATTCAGCAAAAACCTTAACTTTTAAAAATACAAACAAGTTGAACAAAAAACATTCATAACACCAACAAATTCAACAACAACCTCAACAATGAAAAACAACAACAAATTCAACAACAACCACAACATTGAAAAACACCAACAAATTCAACAACAACCTCAACATTGAAAAACACCAACAAACTCATCAACAACCTCAAAATTGAAAAACGCCAACAAATTCAACAACATCCTGAATATTGAAAATAAGCAACAAATTCGCAATCACCTCAACACTGAATAGCACCAACAAATTCGCAACCACCTCAACTTTGAAAAACACCAAGAAGATTTTTTAAAAAACATTCATGCAACCAACAAATTCAACAACAAGCTTAATATTGAAAACCACCAACCAATTCAACAGCAACCTCTACTTTTAAAAATACGTTCAAGTAAGACAAAAAAAACATTGATAACACCAAGAAATTCAACAACAAACTAAATATTGAAAACCACCAACAGATTCATAAACATCAACATTGAAAAACACCAATAAATTCAACAACATCCTCAACATTGAAAACCACCAACAGATTCATAAACATCAACATTGAAAAACACCAATAAATTCAACAACATCCTCAAAATTGAAAATCACCAACAAATTCAACAACCTAAACACTTAATATCACCAACAAATTCGCAACAACATCAACTTTGAAAAGCACAAAAAAGTTAATAAAACACCATCATGACACCAACAAATTCAAGAATAAGCTTAATATTGAAAATCATCAACAAATTCAACGACCTAAACTTTGAAAAACACCAACAAATTCAACAACAAACAACTTTTAAAAATACAAACAACTACATGAAATAAACATTGGTAACACTAACAACTGAACACTGAACAACAAACTTAATATTGAAAATCACCAACAAATTCAACAACATCAACATTGAAAAACAACAATAAATTCAACAACAAACTCAATATTGAAAACCACCAACAAATTCAACAACATGAACATTGAAAAACATCAATAAATTCAACCACAAACTCAACATTGATAAAACCAACAAATTCAACAACAAACTCAATGTTGAAAATCATCAACAAATTCAACATCAACCTCAACATTTAAAAACACCAACAATCTCAACAACAACCTCAACATTGAAAAACGCCAACAAATTCAACAACATCCTCAATATTGAAAATCAACAACAAATTCAACAACCTCAACACTGAATATCACGAACAAATTCCCAACAACTTCAACTTTGAAAAACAGAAAAAAAGCTTTTAAAAAACCATTCATGACACCAACAAATTCAACAATAAGCTTAATGTTGAAAATAACCAACAAATCCAACGATCTAAACTTTGATAAACACCAACAAATGCAACAACAAACAACTTTAAAAAAAAATTCAAAAAAAAATAACACCAACAAATTGAATAACAAACTCAATATTGAAAATCACCAACAAATTCAACAACCTCAACGTTGAAAAACACTAACAAATTCAACAACAACGTTAACATTGAAAATCACCAACAAATTCAACAACAACGTCAACAATGAAAAACACCAACAATCTCAACAACAACCTCAACATTGGAAAATGCCAACAAATTCAACAAGATCCTCAATATTGAAAATCACCAACAAATTCAACAACCTCAACACTGAATATCACCAACAAATTCGCAACAACTTCAACTTTGGAAAACACAAAAAAGTTTAAAAAAAACCATCATGACACCAACAAATTCAACAATAAGCTTAATATTGAAAATCAACAACAAATTCAACGACCTAAACTTTGAAAAACACCAACAAATTCAACAACAAACAAATTTTAAAAATACAAACTAATTCAAAAAAAAACATTGATAACACTAACTAATTGAACATCAAACTCAATATTGAAAATCACCAACAAATTCAACAACATCAACATTGAAAAACACTAACAAATTCAACAACAACCTCAACTTTTAAAAATACAAACAAGTTCAAAAAAAAACATTGATGACACCAACAAATTCAACAACAAACTCAACGTTGAAACATACCATCCAATTCAACAACAACGTCAACATTGAAAAAAAACAACAAATTCAAAAACAACCTCAACTTTTAAAAGTACAAAAAAGTTGAAAAAAGAACATTGATAACATCAACAAATTCAACAACGACCTCAACAATGAAAAACACCAAAAAATTCAACAACAGCCTCAACATTGAAAAACGTCAACAAATTCAAAAACAACCTCCAAATGAAAAACACCAACAAATTCAAAATCAACATCAACTTTTAAAATTACAAAAAGTTCAACAAAATAAACATTGACAACACCAACAAATTCAACAACAACCTCAACTAAGAAAAACACCAACAAATTCAACAACCTTAACGCTGAATATCACCGACAAATTCCCAACAACCTCCACTTTGAAAAACACAAAAAAGTTGTAAAAAAACATTCATAACACCAACAAATGCAACAACAACCTTAATATTGAAAAACACCAACTAATTCAACAAAAACTTCAACTTTAAAAAATACAAACAAGTTGAACAAAAAAATCATTGATAACACCAACACATTCAACAACAACCTCAACATTGAAAAACACCAACAAATTCAACAACAACCTCAATATTGAAAATCACCAACAAATTCAACAACCTCAATATTGAAAATCACCAACAAATTCAACAACAACCTCTACATTGAAAAGCACCAACAAATTCAACCGCAACCTCAACATTGAAAAACACCAACACATTCAACAACGTCAATATTGAAAATCACCAACAAATTCAACGACAACCTCGACATGGAAAAACACCAACAAATTCAACAACAATTTCCACTTTGAAAAATACAAAAAAGTTCAAAAAATAACATTGATAACACCAACAAGTTCAACAACATTGAAAATCACCAACAAATTCAACAACCTCAACACTTAATATCACCAACAAATTCGCAACAACTTCAACTTTGAAAAGCACAAAAAAGTTAATAAAACACCATCATGACACCAACAAATTCAAGAATAAGCTTAATATTGAAAATCATCAACAAATTCAACGACCTAAACTTTGAAAAACACCAACAAATTCAACAACAAACAACTTTTAAAAATACAAACAACTTCATAAAATAAACATTGATAACACTAACTAATTGAACAACAAACTCAATATTGAAAATCACCAACAAATTCAACAACATCAACATTGAAAAACATCAATAAATTCAACAACAACCTCAACATTAATAAATACAAACAAGTTCAACAAAAAAAACATTGATAACACCAACAAATTCAACAACAAACTCAATATTGAAAACCACCAACAAGTTCAACAACATTAGCATTGAAAAACATCAATAAATTCAACAACAACCTCAACATTGATAACACCAACAAATTCAACAACAAACGCAATGTTGAAAATCACCAACAAATTCAACAACAACCTCAACATTTAAAAACACATACAATCTCAACAACAACCTCAACATTGTAAAACGCCAACAAATTCAACAACATCCTCAATATTGAAAATCAACAACAAATTCAACAACCTCAACACTGAATATCACCGACAAATTTGCAACAACTTCAACTTTGAAAAACAGAAAAAAGTTTTTATAAAACTATTCATGACACCAACAAATTCAACAATAAGCTTAATATTGAAAATAACCAACAAATCCAACGATCTAAACTTTGAAAAACACCAACAAATACAACAACAAACAACTTTAAAAAAATAACACCAACAAATTGAATAACAAACTCAATATTGAAAATCACCAACAAATTCAACAACCTCAACGTTGAAAAACACCAACAAATTCAACAACAACATCAACATTGAAAAACACCAACAAATTCAACAACAACGTCAACATTGAAAATCACCAACAATCTCAACAACAACCTCAACATTGAAAAACACCAACAAATTCAGCAGAAACCTTAACTTTTAAAAATACAAACAAGTTGAACAAAAAACATTCATAACACCAACAAATTCAACAACAACCTCAACAATGAAAAACAACAACAAATTTAACAACAACCTCAACATTGAAAAACACCAACAAATTCAACAACAACCTCAACATTGAAAAACACCAACAAACTCATCAACAACCTCAAAATTGAAAAACGCCAACAAATTCAACAACATCCTGAATATTGAAAATAAGCAACAAATTCAACAACCTCAACACTGAATACCACCAGCAAATTCGCAACCACCTCAACTTTGAAAAACACCAAAAAGATTTTTAAAAAACCATTCATGCAACCAACAAATTCAGCAACAAGCTTAATATTGAAAACCACCAACCAATTCAACAGCAACCTCTACTTTTAAAAATACATACAAGTAAAACAAAAAAAAAACATTGATAACACCAAGAAATTCAACAACAAACTCAATATTGAAAACCACCAACAAATTCATCAACATCAACATTGAAAAACACAAATTAATTCAACAACATCCTCAACATTGAAAAACACCAACAAATTCAAAAACAACCTCAACTTGTGGAAATACAAACAAGTTCAACAAAAAAAACATTGATAACACCAACAAATTCAACAACAAACTCAATATTGAAAATCACCAACAAATTCAACAACCTCAACACTGAATATCACCAACAAATTCGCAACAACTTCAACTTTGAAAAACACAAAAAAGTTTAAAAAAAACCATCATGACAACAAACAAATTCAACAATAAGCTTAATATTGAAAATCAACAACAAATTCAACGACCTAAACTTTGAAAAACACCAACAAATTCAACAACAAACAACTTTTAAAAATACAAACAACTTCATAAAATAAACATTGATAACACTAACTAATTGAACAACAAACTCAGTATTCAAAATCACCAACAAATTCAACAACATCAACATTGAAAAACATCAATAACTTCAACAACACCCTCAACATTTAAAAATACAAACACGTTCAACAAAAAAAAATTGATAACACCAACAAATTCAACAACAAACTCAATATTGAAAACCACCAACAAACTCAACAACATTAACATTGAAAAACATCAATAAATTCAACAACAACCTCAACATTGATAACACCAACAAATTCAACAACAAACTCAATGTTGAAAAGCTCCAACAAATTCAACAACAACGTCAACATTGAAAACCACCAACAAATTCAACTACAACCTCAACATTGAAAATCACCAACAATCTCAACAACAACCTCAACATTGGAAAATGCCAAAAAATTCAACAAGATCCTCAATATTGAAAATCACCAACAAATTCAACAACCTCAACACTGAATATCACCAACAAATTCGCAACAACTTCAACTTTGGAAAACACAATAAAGTTTAAAAAAAACCATCATGACAACAAACAAATTCAACAATAAGCTTAATATTGAAAATCAACAACAAATTCAACGACCTAAACTTTGAAAAACACCAA
This sequence comes from Cetorhinus maximus, assembly GCF_964194155.1. Classification (NCBI taxonomy): domain Eukaryota; kingdom Metazoa; phylum Chordata; class Chondrichthyes; order Lamniformes; family Cetorhinidae; genus Cetorhinus; species Cetorhinus maximus. The sequence goes on along the minus strand of NW_027596943.1, from coordinate 38,104 downwards.
CAGATTCAACAACAAACAAATTTTAAAAATACAAACAATTTCAAAAAGAAAACATTGATAACACTAACTAATTGAACATCAAACTCAATATTGAAAATCACCAACAAATTCAACAACATCAACATTGAAAAACAGCAATAAATTCAACAACAACCTCAACATTGAAAAACACCAACAAATTCAACAACAACCTCAACTTTTAAAAATACAAACAAGTTCATCAAGAAAAACATTGATAACACCAACAAATTCAACAACAAACTCAACTTTGAAACATTCCATCCAATTCAACAACAACGTCAACATTGAAAAAAAACAACAAATTCATAAACAACCTCAACTTTTAACAGTACAAAAAAGTTGAAAAAAGAACTTTGATAACACCAACAAATTCAACAACAACCTCAACAATGAAAAACACCAAAAAATTCAACAACAGCCTCAACATTGAAAAACGCCAACAATTTCAACGACAACCTCAACAATGAAAAACACCAACAAATTCAAAACCAACTTCAACTTTTAAAAGTGCAAAAAAGTTCAACAGAGTAAACATTGATAACACCAATACATTCATCAACAACCTCAACTTTGAATATCACCAACAAATGCAACAACCTCAACATTGAAAAACACCAACAAATTCAACAACAACCGTAACTTTTAAAAAGTACAAACAAGTTCAACAAAAAACATTGATAACACAAACAAATTCAACAACAACCTCAACAATGAAAAACACCAACAAATTGAACAACAACCTCAACATTGAAATACACAAACAATCTCAACAGCAACCTCAACATTGAGAAACACCAACAAATTCAACAACATCCTCAATATTGAAAATCACCAACAAATTCAATAACCTCAACACTGAATATCACCAACAAATTCGCAACAACTTCAACTTTGAAAAACACAAAAAAGTTAAAAAAAAACCATTCATGACACCAACAAATTCAACAATAAGCTTAATATTGAAAATCACCAACAAATTCAACTACCTAAACTTTGAAAAACACCAACAAATTCTACAACAAACAACTTAAAAAATACAAACAAATTAAAAAAAACATTGATAACACCAACAAATTGAACAACAACCTCAACATTGAAACATACCATTCAATTCAACAACAACCTCAACTATAAAAAGTACAAAAAAGTTCAACAAAATAAACATTGATAACACCAATACATTCAGCAAAAACCTGAACTTTGAATATCACCAAAAAATTCAACAATCTCAACATTGAAAAACACCAACAAACTCAACAACAGCCGTAACTTTTAAAAATATAAACAAGTTCAACAAAAAACATTGATAACACGAGTAAATTCAACAACAACCTTAACTTTTAAAAATACAAACAAGTTCAACAATTAACATTGAAAACACCAACAAATTCAACAACAACGTCAACAATGAAAAACACCAACAAATTCAACAACAACTTCCACTTTAAAAAATACAAACAAGTTCAACAAAAAAAAGCATTGATAACACCGACAAATTCAACAACAACCTCAACAATGAAAAACACCAACAAATTCAAGAACAAACTCAACATTGAAAAACGCCAGCAAATTCAACAGCAACCTCAACTTTGTAAAACGCCAGCAATTTCACCAAAAAACTCAACAATGAAAAACACCAACAAATTCAAAATCAACCTCATTTTTTAAAAGTACAAAAAAGTTCAACAAAATGAATACTGATAACACCAATGAATTCAGCAACAACCTCAACTTTGAAAATCACCAACAAATTGAACAACCTCAACATTGAAAAACACCAACAATCTCAACAACAACCTCAAAATTGAAAAAAGCCAACAAATTCAACAACATCCTAAATATTGAAAATCACCAACAAATTCAACAACCTCAACACTGAATATCGCCAACAAATTCGCAACAACTTCAACTTTGAAAAACTCAAAAAAGTTAAATAAGATTCATTTGTGACGCCAACAAATTCAACAATAAGCTTAATATTCAAAATCACCAACAAATCCAACGACCTAAACTTTGAAAAAGACCAACAAATTCAACAACAAACAACTTTTAAAAATACAAGCAAATTCAAAAAAATAAACATTGATAACAACAACAAATTGAACAACAAACTCAACATTGAAAATCAGCAACAAATTCAACAACATCAACATTGAAAAACACCAATAAATTGAACAACAACCTCAACATTGAAAATCACCAAGAAATTCAACAACATCATTATTGAATATCACCAACAAATTCAACAACAACCTCAACATTGAAAAACGCCAACAAATTCAAAAACAAACTCAATATTGAAAAATACAAAAAAGTTCAAAAAAAAACATTGATAACACCAACAAATTCAACAACAACCTCAAAGTTGAAAAACGCCAACAAATTCAACAACAACCTCAATATTGAAAATCACCAACAAAAAATCACCAACAAATTCAACATCAACCACAACAATGAAAATCACCAACAAATTCAACAAGAACCTCAACTTTTAAAAAAAGAGAAAAAGTTCAATAAAAACATTGATAACACCAAGAAATTCAACAACAACCTCAACATTGAAAGACACCAAAAAGTTCAACAACGACCTCAACATTGAAAATCAGCAACAAATTCAACAACAACCTCAACATTGAAAAACGCCAACAAATTCAACAACAATCTCAACTTTTAAAAGTAGAGAAAAAGTTCAATAAAAACATTGATAACACCAAGAAATTCAACAACAACCTCAACATTGAAAATCACCAACAAATTCAACAACATCAATATTGAAAATCACCAACAAATTCAACAGCAACCTCAACAATGAAAAACAGCAACAAATTCAACAACAACCTCAACAATGAAAAACACAAAAAATTCAACAACCGCAACATTGAAAAATACTAACAAATTCAACAACAACCTCAACTTTTAAAGGAAGAGAAAAGTTCAAAAAAAACATGGATAACAACATCAAATTAAACAACAACCTCAACATTAAGTAATACGAAAACGTTCAAAAATTGAAATTGATAACATCAACAAATTCAACAACAACCTCAACATTGAAAAAAACAAAAAGTTCAAAAAATAGCATTGATAACAACAAGGAATTCAACATCAAACTCAACATTGAAAATCAAGAACAAATTCAACAACAACCTCAACATTGAAAAACACCAATAAATTCAACAACAACGACAACATGGAAAAAAACCCAACAAATTCAACAACAAACTCAACATTATAAAACATCAACAAATTGACCAACAACCGCAACATTAAAAAGTACAAACAAGTTCAACAAAAAACCTTGATAACACCAACAAGTTCAACAACAACCTCAACATTGAAAAACAGCGACAAATTCAACAACAACCTCAACAATGAAAAACACCAACAAATTCAACAACGACCTCAACATTGAAAATCAGTAACAAATTCAACAACAATCTCAACTTTGAAAAACGCCAAAAAATTCAACAACAACCTCAATATTGAAAATCAACAACAAAAAATCACCAACAAATTAAGCATCAACCACAACATTGAAAAACACCAACATATTCAACAACAACATCAAAATTGAAAAAACCTACAAATTCAACAACAAGCTCAACATTGAAAATCACCAACAAATTCAACAACAACCGCAACATTGAAAGACGCCAACAAATTCATTAACACCCTCAATATTGAAAGACACCAACAAATTCAACAGCAAACTCAACATTGAAAATCACCAACAAATTCAACAACATCAATATTGAATATCACCAACAAATTCAACAACACCCTCAACATTGAAAAATACAAAAAGTTCAAAAAATAGCATTGATAACAACAACGAATTCAACATCAAACTCAACATTGAAAATCAACAACAAATTCAACAACAACCTCAACCTTGAAAAACACCAATAAATTCAACAACAACCACAACATGGAAAAAAAAAACAACAAAATCAGCAACACACTCAACATTGTAAAACACCAACAAATTCACCAACAACCGCAACATTAAAAAGTACAAACAAGTTCAACAAAAAACATTGAAAGCACCAACAAGTTCAACCGCAACCTCAACATTGAAAAGCAGCGACAAATTCAACAACAGCCACAACAATGAAAAACACCAACCAATTCAACAACGACCTCAACATTGAAAATCAGTAACAAATTCAACAACAATCTCAACATTGAAAAACGCCAAAAAATTCAACAACAACCTCAATATTGAAAATCACCAACATAAAATCACCAACAAATTCAACATCAACCACAACATTGAAAAACACCAACAAATTCAACAACAACCTCAAAATTGAAAAAAACCTACAAATTCAACAACAACCTCCACATTGAAAAACACTAACAACTTCAAAAGCAACCTCAACATTGAAAAATACTTAAAATTTCAACAACAAGCTCACATTGAAAAACACCAACAAATTCAACAACAACATCAACTTTTAATAGAAGTGAAAAAGTTCAATAAAAACATTGATAACAACAAGAAATTCAACAACAACCTCAACATTGAAAGACGCCAACAAATTCATTAACAACCTCAATATTGAAAGACACCAACAAATTCAACAACAACCGCAAAATTGAAAGTCACCAACAAATTCAACAACATCAATATTGAATATCACCAACAAATTCAACAACAACCGCAACATTGAAAAACAGCGACAAATTCAACAACAACCTCAACAATGAAAAATACCAACAAATTCAACAACCACAACATTGAAAAACAATAACATATTCAACAACAACCTCAACATTTAAAATGACCAACAAATTCAACAACTTCAATATTGAAAATCACCAACAAATTCAACAACAACCTCAACATTGAAAAACACCAAAAATTCAACATGAACCACAATATTGAAAGTCAACAACAAATTCAACAAAAACCGCAACTTTGAAAAACACCAACAAATTCTACATCAACCTCAACAATGAAAAACAGGAACAAATTCAACAAAAACCTCAACAATGAAAAAAAAAGTTCAACAACCGCAACATTGAAAACAACTAACAAATTCAACAACAACCTCAACTTTTAAAAGCAGAGAAATGTTCAAAAAAAACATGGATGACATCAACAAATTCAACAACAACCTCAACATTGAAAAATACAAAAAGTTCAAAAAATAGCATTGATAACAACAACGAAATCAACATTAAACTCAACATTTAAAATCAACAACAAATTCAACAACAACCTCAACATTGAAAAACACCAATCAATTCAACAACAACCACAACATGGAAAAAAAAACAACAAATTCAACAACAAACTCAACATTGTAAAACATCAACAAATTCACCAACAACCGCAACATTAAAAAGTACAAACAAGTTCAACAAAAAACATTGATAACACCAACAAGTTCAACAACAACCTCAACATTGAAAAACAGCGACAAATTCAATAACAACCTCAACAATGAAAAACACCAACAAATTCAACAACGACCTCAACATTGAAAATCAGTAACAAATTCAACAACAATCTCAACATTGAAAAACGCCAAAAAATTCAACAACAACCTCAATATTGAAAATCAACAACAAAAAATCACCAACAAATTCAACATCAACCACAACATTGAATAACACCAACAAATTCAACAACAACCTCAAAATTGAAAAAAACCTACAAATTCAACAACAACCTCAACTTTTAATAGAACGGAAAAAGTTCAATAAAAACATTGATAACACCAAGAAATTCAACAACAACCTCAACATTGAAAGATGCCAACAAATTCATTAACACCCTCAATATTGAAAGACACCAGCAAATTCAACAGCAACCTCAACAATGAAAAACAGAATCAAATTCAACAACAACCTCAACAATGAAAAACACAAAAAATTCAACAACCGCAACATTGAAAAATACTAACAAATTCAACAACAACCTCAACTTTAAAAAGAAGAGAAAAGTTCAAAAAAAACATGGATAACAACAACAAATTAAACAACAACCTCAACATTAAATAATATAAAAAAGTTCAAAAAATAACATTGATAACATCAACAAATTCAACAACAACCTCAACATTGAAAAATACAAAAAGTTCAAAAAATAGCATTGGTAACAACAACGAATTCAACATCAAACTCAAAATTGAAAATCACCAACAAATTCAAACAACAACCTCAACATTGAAAAAAATCAACAAATTCAACAATAAGCTCAACTTTCAAAAACAAATAAAAGTTCAAAAAATAACATTGATAAACCAACAAATTCAACAACAACCTCAACAATCAAAAACACCAAAAAATTCAACAACAACCTCAACATTGAAAAATACCAACAAATTCAAAAACAAACTCAACATTGAAAAATACAAAAAAGTTCAAAAAATAACATTGATAACACCAACAAATTCAACAACAACCTCAAAGTTCAAAAACGCCAACAAATTCAACAACAACCTCAATATTTAAAATCACCAACAAAAAATCACCAACAAATTCAACATCAACCACAACATTGAAAATCACCAACAAATTCAGCAACAACCTCAACTTTTAGAAGAAGAGAAAAAGTTCAATAAAAACATTGATAACAACAAGAAATTCAACAACAACCTCAACATTGAAAGACACCAAAAAGTTCAACAACGACCTCAACATTGAAAATCAGCAACAAATTCAACAACAACCTCAACATTGAAAAATGCCAACAAATTCAACAACAACCTCGATATTGAAAATCACCAACAAATTCAACATCAACCTCCACTTTAAAAAACACTAACAAATTCAACAACAACCTCAACATTGAAAAAAACTTACAATTTCAACAACAAGCTCAACATTGAAAAACACCAACAAATTCAACAACAACCTCAACTTTTAAAAGAAGAGAAAAAGTTCAATAAAAACATTGATAACACCAAGAAATTCAACAACAACCTCAACATTGAATGACACCAACAAATTCAACAACAACCTCAATATTGAACATCACCAACAAATTCATCAGCAACCTCAACATTGAAAATCACCAACAAATTAAACAACATTAATATTGAAAATCACCAACAAATTCAACAACAACCTCAATATTGAAAAATACAAAAAAGTTCAAATAACAACATTGATGACACCAACAAATTCAACAACAACCTCAACATTGAAAAACAGCGAGAAATTCAACAACAACATCAACAATGAAAAATACCAACAAATTCAACAACCTCAACATTGAAAAACACCAACATATTCAACAGGAACCTCAATATTTAAAGACACCAACATATTCAACAACAACCTCAACATTTAAAATGACCAACAAATTCAACAACTTCAATATTGAAAATCACCAACAAATTCAACAACAACCTCAACATTGAAAAACACCAACAAATTCAACAGCAACCTCAACAATGAAAAACAGCAACAAATTCAACAACAACCTCAACATTTGAAAAACACCAAAAATTCAACAACCGCAACATTGAAAAATACTAACAAATTCAACAACAACCTCAACTTTTAAAAGAAGAGAAAAGTTCAAAAAAAACATGGATAACAACAACAAATTAAACAACAACCTCAACATTAAATAATATAAAAAAGTTCAAAAAATAACATTGATAACATCAACAAATTCAACAACAACCTCAACATTGAAAAATACAAAAAGTTCAAAAAATAGCATTGATAACAACAACGAATTCAACATCAAACTCAAAATTGAAAATCACCAACAAATTCAACAACATCAATTATGAAAATCACCAACAAATTCAACAACAACCTCAACAATGAAAAACACCAACAAATTCAACAATGACCTCAACATTGAAAATCAGCAACAAATTCAAACAACAACCTCAACATTGAAAAAAATCAACAAATTCAACAATAAGCTCAACTTTCAAAAACAAATAAAAGTTCAAAAAATAACATTGATAACACCAACAAGTTCAACAACAACCTCAACAATCAAAAACACCAAAAAATTCAACAACAACCTCAACATTTAAAAATACCAACAAATTCAAAAACAACCTCAACATTGAAAAATACAAAAAAGTTCAAAAAATAACATTGATAACACCAAAAAATTCAACAACAACCTCAAAGTTCAAAAACGCCAACAAATTCAACAACAACCTCAATATTGAAAATCACCAACAAAAAATCACCAACAAATTCAACATCAACCACAACATTGAAAATCACCAACAAATTCAAGAACAACCTCAACTTTTAGAAGAAGAGAAAAAGTTCAATAAAACCATTGATAACAACAAGAAATTCAACAACAACCTCAACATTGAAAGACACCAAAAAGTTCAACAACAACCTCAACATTGAAAATCAGCAACAAATTCAACAACAACCTCAACATTGAAAAATGCCAACAAATTCAACAACAACTTCGATATTGAAAATCACCAACAAATTCAACATCAACCTCCACATTAAAAAACACTAACAAATTCAACAACAACCTCAACATTGAAAAAAACTTACAATTTCAACAACAAGCTCAACATTGAAAAACACCAACAAATTCAACAACAACCTCAACTTTTAAAAGAGAAAAAGTTCAATAAAAACATTGATAACACCAAGAAATTCAACAACAACCTCAACATTGAATGACACCAACAAATTCAACAACAACCTCAATATTGAACATCACCAACAAATTCATCAGCAACCTCAACATTGAAAATCACCAACAAATTGAACAACATTAATATTGAAAATCACCAACAAATTCAACAACAACCTCAATATTGAAAAATACAAAAAAGTTCAAATAACAACATTGATGACACCAACAAATTCAACAACAACCTCAACATTGAAAAACAGCGAGAAATTCAACAACAACATCAACAATGAAAAATACCAACAAATTCAACAACCTCAACATTGAAAAACACCAACATATTCAACAGGAACCTCAATATTTAAAGACACCAACATATTCAACAACAACCTCAACATTTAAAATGACCAACAAATTCAACAACTTCAATATTGAAAATCACCAACAAATTCAACAACAACCTCAACATTGAAAAACACCAACAAATTCAACAGCAACCTCAACAATGAAAAACAGCAACAAATTCAACAACAACCTCAACATTTGAAAAACACCAAAAATTCAACAACCGCAACATTGAAAAATACTAACAAATTCAACAACAACCTCAACATTTAAAAGAAGAGAAAAGTTCAAAAAAAACATGGATAACAACAACAAATTAAACAACAACCTTAACATTAAATAATACAAAAAAGTTCAAAAAATAACATTGATAACATCAACAAATTCAACAACAACCTCAACATTGAAAAATACAAAAAGTTCAAAAAATAGCATTGATAACAACAACGAATTCTACATCAAACTCAACATTGAAAATCACCAACAAATTCAACAACAACCACAACATGGAAAAAAAACCAACCAATTCAACAACAAACTCAAAATTGTAAAACACCAACAAATTCACCAACAACCACAACATTAAAAAGTACAAACAAGTTCAACAAAAAACATTGAAAACAACAACAAGTTCAACCACAACCTAAACATTGAAAAAGAGCGACACATTCAACAACAGCCTCAACAATGAAAAACACCAACCAATTCAACGACGACCTCAACATTGAAAATCAATAACAAATTCAACAACAATCTCAACATTGAAAAACGCCAAAGAATTCAACAACAACCTCAATATTGAAATTCACCAACAAAAAATCACCAAAAAATTCAACATCAACCACAACATTGAAAAACACCAACAAATTCAACAACAACCTCAAAATTGAAAAAAACCTGCAAATTCAACAAAAAGCTCAACATTGAAAATCACCAACAAATTCAACAACAACCTCAACTTTTAATAGAAGTGATGAAGTTGAATAAAAACCTTGATAACACCAAGAAATTCAACAACAACCTCAACATTTAAAAACGACAACAAATTCAAAAACAAACTCAATATTGAAAAATACAAAAAAGTTCAAGTAATAACATTGATAACACCAACAAATTCAACAACAACCTCAACAATGAAAAATACAAAAAAGTTCAAAAAATGACATTGATAAAACCAACAAATTCAACAACAACCTCAACATTGAAAATCACCAACAAATTCAACAACAACCTCAACATTGAAAAACACCAATAAATTCAACAACCTCAGCATTGAAAAATACCAACAAATTCAACAACAACCTCAACATTGAAAAATACAAAAAAGTTCAAAAGATAACATTGATAATACCAACAAATTCAACAACAACCTCAATATTGAAAAACACCAACAAATTCAACAACAACACCAATATTGACAGACACCAACATGTTCAACAACGTCCTCAAATTGAAAATCAGCTACAAATTCAACAAGAACCTCAACATTGAAAAACGCCAAAAAATTCAACAGCAACCTTGATATTGAAAATCACCAACAAATTCAACATCAACCTCCACATTGAAAAACACTAACAAATTCAACAACAACCTCAACAATGAAAAACACAAAAAATTCAACAACCACAACACTGAAAAACACTAACAAATTCAACAACAACCTCAACAATGAAAAACACAAAAAATTCAACAACCGCAACACTGAAAAACACTAAAAAATTCAACAACAACCTCAACTTTTAAAAGAAGAGAAAAGTTCAAAAAAAACATGGATAACAACAAAAAATTAAACAACAACCTCAACATTAAATAATACAAAGAAGTTCAAAAAATAACATTGATGACATCAACAAATTCAACAACAACCTCAACATTGAAAAATACAAAAAGTTGAAAAAATAGCATTGACAACAACAACGAATTCAACATCAAACTCAACATTGAAAATCAACAACAAATTCAACAACAACCTCAACATTGAAAGACGCCAACAAATTCAATACCAACCTCAATATTGAAAGACACCAACAAATTCAACAACAACCTCAACATTGAAAATCACCAACAAATTCAACAACAACCTCAACATTGAAAAACACCCACAAATTCAACCACAACCTCAACTTTTAAAAGAGAAAAAGTTCAAAAAATACATTGATAACAACAACAAATTCAACAACAACCTCTACATTGAAAGACACCAAAAAGTTCAACAACGACTTCAAACATTGAAAATCAGCAACAAATTCAACAACAACCTCAACATTGAAAAACGCCAACAAATTCAACAACAACCTCGTTATTGAAAATCACCAACAAATTCAACATCAACCTCCACATTGAAAAACACTAACTAATTCAAAAGCAACCTCAACATTGAAAAAAATTTAAAATTTCAACAACAAGATCAACATTGAAAAACACCAGCAAATTCAACAAAAACCTCAACTTTTAAAAGAAGGGAAAAAGTTCAATAAAAACATTGAAAACACCAAGAAATTCAACAACAACCTCAACATTGAATGACGACAAAAATTCAATAGCAACCTCAATATTGAAAGACACCAACAAATTCAACAACAACCTGAACATTGAAAATCACCAACAAATTGAACAACATCAATATTGAAAATCACCAACAAATTCAACAACAACCTCAATATTGAAAAATACAAAAAAGTTCAAATAACAACATTGATGACACCAAAAATTCAACAACAACCTCAACACTGAAAAACAGCAACAAATTCAACAACCTCAACATTGAAAAACACCAACATATTCAACAGCATCCTCAATATTGAAAGACACCAACAATTTCAACAACAACCTCAACATTGAAAAACGCCAACAAATTCAAAAAAAAACTCAAGATTGAAAAATACAAAAAAGTTCAAGTAATAACATTGATAACACCAACAAATTCAACAACAACCTCAACATTGAAAAATACAAAAAAGTTCAAAAAATGACATTGATAACACCAACAAATTCAACAACAACCTCAACATTGAAAATCGCCAACAAATTCAACAACAACCTCAACATTGAAAAACACCAACAAATTCAATAACCTCAGCATTGAAAAATACCAACAAATTCAACAACAACCTCAACATTGAAAAATACAAAAAAGTTCAAAAGATAACATTGATAATACCAACAAATACAACAACAACCTCAATATTGAAAAACAACAACATATTCAACAGCAACCTCGATATTGAAAGACACCAACATATTCAACAACAACCTCAACATTGAAAAACGCCAACAAATTCAAAAACAAACTCAATATTGAAAAATACAAAAAAGTTCAATTAATAACATTGATAACAACAACAAATTCAACAACAACCTCAACATTGAAAAATACAAAAAAGTTCAATTAATAACATTGATAACAACAACAAATTCAACAACAACCTCAACATTGAAAAATACAAAAAAGTTCAAAAAATGACATTGATAACACCAAAAAATTCAACAACAACCTCAACATTGAAAATCACCAACAAATTCAACAATAACCTCAACATTGAAAAACACCAACAAATTCAACAACCTCAGCATTGAATAATACCAAAAAATTCAACAACAGCCTCAACACTGAAAAATACAAAAAAGTTCAAAAGATAACATTGATAATACCAACAAATTCAACAACAACCTCAATATTGAAAAACACCAACAAATTCAATAGCAACTTCAATATTTTATAGGCACCAACAAATTCAACAACAACCTCGACATTGAAAATCACCAACAAATTCAACAACATCAATATTGAAAATCACCAACAAGTTCAACAACAACCTTAATATTGAAAAACGCCAACAAATTCAACAACAACCTCAACATTGAAAAACACCAACAAATTCAACATCAACCTCAACATTGAAAATCATCAACAAATTCAACAACAACCTTTACTTTGAAAAATACAAACAAGTTCAATAAAAAAAATAGATAACACCATCTAATTCAACAATCATCTCAACAATGAAAAAAACAACAAATTCAACCACAACCTCAATATTGAAAAATACAAAAAAGTTCAAATAGCAACATTGATGACACCAACAAATTCAACAACAACCTCAACATTGAAAAACAGCAACAAATTCAACAACAACCTCAACAATGAAAAATACCAACAAATTCAACAACCTCAACATTGAAAAACACCAACATATTCAACAGCAACCCCAATATTGAAAGACACCAACATATTCAACAACAACCTCAACATTTAAAATGACCAACAAATTCAACAACATCAATATTGAATATCACCAAGAATATCAACAACAACTTCAACATTAAAAAACGCCAAGAAATTCAAAAACAAACTCAATATTGAAAAATAAAAAAAGTTCAAGTAATAACATTGATAACACCAACAAATTCAACACAAACCTCAACATTGAAAAATACAAAAAAGTTCAAAAAATGACATTGATAATACCAACAAATTCAACAACAACCTCAATATTGAAAAACACCAACAAATTCAACAACAACCCCAATATTGAAAGACACCAACATGTTCAACAACGACCTCAAATTGAAAATCAGCTACAAATTCAACAAGAACCTCAACATTGAAAAACGCCAACAAATTCAACAACAACCTCAACATTGAAAAATACAAATAAGTTCAAAAGATAACATTGATAATACCAACAAATTCAACAACAACCTCAATATTGAAAAACACCAACAAATTCAACAACAACCCCAATATTGAAAGACACCAACATGTTCAACAACGACCTCAAATTGAAAATCAGCTACAAATTCAACAAGAACCTCAACATTGAAAAACGCCAACAAATTCAACAACAACCTCGATATTGAAAATCACCAACAAATTCAACATCAACCTCCACATTGAAAAACACTAACAAATTCAAAAACAACCCCAACATTGAATAAAACTTACAATTTCAACAACAAGCTCAACATTGAAAAACACCAACAAATTCAACAACAACCTCAACATTGAAAAACACCAACAAATTCAACAGCAACCTCAACTTTTAAAAGATGAGAAAAAGTTCAATAAAAACATTGATAACAACAAGAAATTCAGCAACAACCTCAACATTGAAAGACGCCAACAAACTCAATAGCAACCTCAATATTGAAAAACACAAACAAATTCAACAACAACCTTAACATTGAAAATCACCAACAAATTGAACAACAACAATATTGAAAATCACCAACAAATTCAACCACAACCTCAATATTGAAAAATACAAAAAAGTTCAAATAGCAACATTGATGACACCAACAAATTCAACAACAACCTCAACATTGAAAAACAGCAACAAATTCAACAACAACCTCAACAATGAAAAATACCAACAAATTCAACAACCTCAACATTGAAAAACACCAACATATTCAACAGCAACCTCAATATTGAAAGACACCAACATATTCAACAAGAACGTCAACATTAAAAATGACCAACAAATTCAACAACTTCAATATTGAAAATAACCAACAAATTCAACAACAACCTCAACTTTGAAAAACACCAAAATTCAACATGAACCACAATATTGAAAATCACCAACAAATTCAACAAAAACAGCAACATTGAAAAACACCAACAAATTCAACAGCAACATCAACAATGAAAAACACAAAAAATTCAACAATCGCAACATTGAAAAATACGAACAAATTCCACAACAACTTCAACTTTGAAAAGAAGAGAAAAAGTTCAAAAAAATCATGGATAACAACAACAAATTCAACAACAACCTCAACTTTAAATAATAGAAAAAAGTTCAAAAAATAACATTGATAACAACAACGAATTCAACATCAAACTCAACATTGAAAAGCAACAACAAATTCAACAACAACCTCAACATTGAAAAACACCAATAAATTCAACAACAACCACAACATGGAAAAAAAACCCATCAAATGCAACAACAAACTCAACATTGTAAAACACTAACAAATTCACCAACAACCGCAACTTTAAAAGTACAAACAAGTTCAACAAAAAACATTGATAACACCAACAAGTTCAAGAACAACCTCAACATTGAAAAACAGCGACAAATTCAACAACAACCACAACAATGAAAAACACCAACAAATTCAACAACGACCTCAACATTGAAAATCAGTAACAAATTCAACAACAATCTCAACATTGAAAATAGCCAACAAATTCAACAGCAACCTCAATATTGAAAAGCACCAACAAAAAATCACCAACATATTCAACATCAACCACAACATTGAAAAACACTAACAAATTCAACAACAACCTCAAAATTGAAAAAAACCTACAAATTCAACAACAAGCTCAACATTGAAAATCACCAACAAATTCAACAACAACCTCAAACTTTTAAAAGAAGAGAAAAAGTTCAATAAAAACATTGATAACACCAAGAAATTCAACAACAACCTCAACATTGAAAGACGCCAACAAATTAATTAACACCCTCAATATTGAAAGACAACAAAAAATTCAACAACAACCTCAACATTGAAAATCACCAACAAATTCAAAAACAACCTCATTATTGAAAAGTACAAAAAAGTTCAATTAATAACATTGATAAAACCAAAAAATTCAACAACAACCTCAACATTGAAAAATACAAAAAAGTTCAAAAAATGATATTGATAACACCAACAAATTCAACAACAACCTAAACATTCAAAATCACCAACAAATTCAACAACAACCTCAACATTGAAAAATACCAACAAATTCAACAACAACCTCAGTATTGAAAGACACTAACAAATTCAACAACAACCTCAACATTGAAAATCATCAACAAATTCAATAACTTCAATATTGAAAATCACCAACAATTTCAACAACCTCAAAATTGAAAAACACCACCAAATTCAACTACAACCTCGACTTTTAAAAGTACAAAAAATGTTTTTAAAAAAATATTGATAACACCAACAAATTCAACAACAACCTCAACATTGAAAATCATCAACAAATTCAACAACAACCTCAACATTGAAAATCACCAAAAAATTCAAAAACAACCTCAAGAATGAATAACACCAACAAATTCAACAACCACAACATTGAAAAACACCAACAAATTCAACAACAACCTCATCATTTAAAACTACAAAAAACTCACAAACAAAAGCAACAACAACCTCAACATTGAAAAACAGCAACAAATTCAACAACACCCTCAACTTTTAAAAGAAGAGAAAAATTTCAAAAAAAACATTGATAACACCAACTAATTCAATAACAACCTCAATATTGAAAGTCACCAACAAATTCAACAACAACCTCAACATTGAAAAACACCAACAAATTCAACATCAACCTCAACATTGAAAATCATCAACAAATTCAACAACAACCTTTACTTTGAAAAATACAAACAAGTTCAATAAAAAAAATAGATAACACCATCAAATTCAACAATCATCTCAACAATGAAAAAAACAACAAATTCAACAACAACCTCAACTTTTAAAAGAGAAAAAGTTCAAAAAATAACATTGATAACACCAACAAATAGAACAACAACCTCAACATTGAAAAACAGCAACAAATTCAAAAAGAATCTCAACATTCAAAAATGTCAACAAATTCAACAACAACCTCAACAATGAAAAACACAAAAAAATTCAACAACCTCAACTTTTAAAAGAAGAGAAAAAGATCAAAAAAACATTGATAACACCAACAAATTCAACAATAACCTCAACATTGATAAATACAAAAAAGTTCAAAAAAAAAGCATTGATAACACAATCAAATTCAACAACAACCTCAACATTGAAAATCAGCAAGAAATTCAAAACGATTCTCAACATTGCAAAACGTCAACAAATTCAACAACAACCTCAACATTGAAAAATACAAAAAAGTTCAACAAAATAAACATTGATAACACCAACAAATTCAACAACAACCTCAATATTGAAAATAACCAACAAATTTAAAAACAATCTCAACATTAAAAATCACCAACAAATTCAAGAAGGACCGCAACTTTGAAAAACACCAACAAATTCAAGAACAATCTCAAACTTGAAAAACACAAACTAATTCAACAACAACCTCAACATTGAAAAGAAGATAAAAAGTTCAAAAAAAAACATTGACAACACCAGCAAATTCAACTACAACCTCAACATTGAAAAAGACAAACATATTCAACAACAACATCAATATTGAAAAACACCAACAAATTCAATAACAACCTCAACATTTAAAAACACCAACAAATTCAACAACACCCTCAACTTTTAAAAGAAGAGAAAAAGTTCAAAAAAATCATTGACAACACCAACAAATTCAACAACAACCTCAACATTGAAAAACACAAAGAAATTCAACAACTACCTCAATATTGAAAGACAGCAACAAATTCAAGAAGAACCTCAACATTGAAAAACGCCAACAAATTCAACAACAACCTCAATATTGAAAAAAATCAACAAATTCTACAACAAGCTCAACATTGAAAAACAACAACAAATTCAAAAACACCCTCAACTTTTAAAAAAAGAGAAAAAGTTGAAAAAAATCATTGATAACACCAACAAATTCAACAAGAAACTCAACATTGAAAAACGCCAACAAATTCGACAACAACCTCAATATTGAAAGTCACCACCAAATTCAACAACAACCTCAATAATGAAAAAGACAAAAAAATTCAACAACAACCTCAACTTTTAAAAGAAGAGAAAAAGATCAAAAAAACATTGATAACACCAACAAATTCAACAACAACCTCAACATTGATGAATACAAAAAAGTTCAAAAAATAACATTGATAACACCAACAAATTCAACAACAACCTCAACATTGAAAATCAGCAACAAATTCAAAAAGATTCTCAACATTGCAAAACGTCAACAAATTCAACAACAACCTCAACATTGAAAAATACAAAAAAGTTCAACAAAATAAACATTGATAACACCAACAAATTTAACAACAATCTCAACATTAAAAATCACCAACAAATTCAACAAGGGCCACAACTTTGAAAAACACCAACAAATTCAAGAACAACCTCAAACTTGAAAAACACAAACTAATTCAACAACAACCTGAACATTTAAAGGAAGATAAAAAGTTCAAAAAAAAACATTGACGACACCAGCAAATTCAACAACAACCTCAACATTGAAAAAGACAAACAAATTCAACAACAACCTCAATATTGAAAGACACCAACAAATTCAACAACAACCTCAACATTGAAAAACACCAACAAATTCAACAACACCCTCAACTTTTAAAAGAAGTGAAAAAGTTCAAAAAAATCATTGATAACACCAACAAATTCAACATCAACCTCAATATTGAAAAGTACAAAAAATTTGAAAAATAACAATGATAACACAAATAAATTCAACAACAACCTCCAACTTGAAGAGCACAAACTAATTCAACAACAACCACAAGATTTAAATGAAGATAAAAAGTTAAAAAAAAAACATTGATAACACCAGCAAATTCAACAGAAACCTCAACATTGAAAAACACCAAATAATTCAACAACAACCTCAATATTGAAAGACACCAACAAATTCATCAACAACGTCAATATTGAAAATCACCAACAAATTCAACAACAACCTCAACATTGAAAAACACCAACAAATTCAATAACAACCTCAACTTTTAAAAGAAGAGAAAAAGTTCAAAAAAACATTGATAACACCAACAAATTCAACAATAACCTCAATATTGAAAAATACACAAAAGTTCAAAAAATAACATTGTTAACACCAACAAATTCAACAACAACCTCAGCGTGGAAAACTACAAAAATGTTCAAAAAATAACATTGATAACAATCTCAACATTGTAAATGACCAACAAATTCAACAAGGACCACAACTTTGAAAAACACCAACAAATTCAACAACAAGCTCAACATTGAAAATCACGAACAAATTCAACAACATCAATATTGAAAATCACCAACAAATTCAAGAACAACCTCAACATTGAAAAACGTCAACAAATTCAACAACAACATCAACATTGAAAAACACCGACAAATTCAACAACAACCTCAACATTGATAAATACAAAAAGTTCAAAAAATAACATTGATAACACCAACAAATTCAACAACAACCTCAATATTGAAAATCAGCAACAAATTCAAAAAGAATCTCAACATTGAAAAACGTCAACAAATTCAACAACAACCTCAACATCGAAAAACGCCAACAAATTCAACAACAACCTCAATATTGAAAATCATCAACAAATTCAAGAACAACCTAAACATTGAAAAACATCAACAGATTCAACAACAACCTCAACTTTTAAAAGAAGAGAAAAGGATCAAAAAAACATTGATAACACAAAAAAATTCAACAACAACCTCAACTTTTAAAAGAAGAGAAAAAGATCAAAAAAAACATTGATAACACCAACAAATTCAACAACAACCTCAACATTGATAAATACAAAAAAGTTCAAAAAATAACATTGATAACACCAACAAATTCAACAACAACCTCAACATTGAAAATCAGCAACATATTCAAAAAGATTCTCAACGTTGCAAAACGTCAACAAATTCAACAACAACCTCAACATTGAAAAATACAAAAAAGTTCAAATAAATAAACATTGATAACACCAACAAATTCAACAACAACCTCAATATTGAAAATAACCAACAAATTCAACAACAACCTCAACATTGAAAATCATCAACAAATTCAACAACAACCTCAACATTGAAAATCACCAAAAAATTCAACGACAACCACAAGAATGAATATCACCAACAAATTCAACAACCTCAACATTGAAAAACAACAACAAATTCAACAACAACCCCAATATTGAAAGACACCAACATGTTCAACAACGACCTCAAATTGAAAATCAGCTACAAATTCAACAAGAACCTCAACATTGAAAAACGCCAACAAATTCAACAACAACCTCGATATTGAAAATCACCAACAAATTCAACATCAACCTCCACATTGAAAAACACTAACAAATTCAAAAACAACCCCAACATTGAATAAAACTTACAATTTCAACAACAAGCTCAACATTGAAAAACACCAACAAATTCAACAACAACCTCAACATTGAAAAACACCAACAAATTCAACAGCAACCTCAACTTTTAAAAGATGAGAAAAAGTTCAATAAAAACATTGATAACAACAAGAAATTCAGCAACAACCTCAACATTGAAAGACGCCAACAAACTCAATAGCAACCTCAATATTGAAAAACACCAACAAATTCAACAACAACCTTAACATTGAAAATCACCAACAAATTGAACAACAACAATATTGAAAATCACCAACAAATTCAACCACAACCTCAATATTGAAAAATACAAAAAAGTTCAAATAGCAACATTGATGACACCAACAAATTCAACAACAACCTCAACATTGAAAAACAGCAACAAATTCAACAATAACCTCAACAATGAAAAATACCAACAAATTCAACAACCTCAACATTGAAAAACACCAACATATTCAACAGCAACCTCAATATTGAAAGACACCAACATATTCAACAAGAACGTCAACATTAAAAATGACCAACAAATTCAACAACTTCAATATTGAAAATAACCAACAAATTCAACAACAACCTCAACTTTGAAAAACACCAAAATTCAACATGAACCACAATATTGAAAATCACCAACAAATTCAACAAAAACAGCAACATTGAAAAACACCAACAAATTCAACAGCAACATCAACAATGAAAAACACAAAAAATTCAACAACCGCAACATTGAAAAATACGAACAAATTCCACAACAACTTCAACTTTGAAAAGAAGAGAAAAAGTTCAAAAAAATCATGGATAACAACAACAAATTAAACAACAACCTCAACTTTAAATAATAGAAAAAAGTTCAAAAAATAACATTGATAACAACAACGAATTCAACATCAAACTCAACATTGAAAAGCAACAACAAATTCAACAACAACCTCAACATTGAAAAACACCAATAAATTCAACAACAACCACAACATGGAAAAAAAACCCATCAAATGCAACAACAAACTCAACATTGTAAAACACTAACAAATTCACCAACAACCGCAACTTTAAAAGTACAAACAAGTTCAACAAAAAACATTGATAACACCAACAAGTTCAAGAACAACCTCAACATTGAAAAACAGCGACAAATTCAACAACAACCACAACAATGAAAAACACCAACAAATTCAACAACGACCTCAACATTGAAAATCAGTAACAAATTCAACAACAATCTCAACATTGAAAATAGCCAACAAATTCAACAGCAACCTCAATATTGAAAAGCACCAACAAAAAATCACCAACATATTCAACATCAACCACAACATTGAAAAACACTAACAAATTCAACAACAACCTCAAAATTGAAAAAAACCTACAAATTCAACAACAAGCTCAACATTGAAAATCACCAACAAATTCAACAACAACCTCAAACTTTTAAAAGAAGAGAAAAAGTTCAATAAAAACATTGATAACACCAAGAAATTCAACAACAACCTCAACATTGAAAGACGCCAACAAATTAATTAACACCCTCAATATTGAAAGACAACAAAAAATTCAACAACAACCTCAACATTGAAAATCACCAACAAATTCAAAAACAACCTCATTATTGAAAAGTACAAAAAAGTTCAATTAATAACATTGATAAAACCAAAAAATTCAACAACAACCTCAACATTGAAAAATACAAAAAAGTTCAAAAAATGATATTGATAACACCAACAAATTCAACAACAACCTAAACATTCAAAATCACCAACAAATTCAACAACAACCTCAACATTGAAAAATACCAACAAATTCAACAACAACCTCAGTATTGAAAGACACTAACAAATTCAACAACAACCTCAACATTGAAAATCATCAACAAATTCAATAACTTGAATATTGAAAATCACCAACAATTTCAACAACCTCAAAATTGAAAAACACCACCAAATTCAACTACAACCTCGACTTTTAAAAGTACAAAAAATGTTTTTAAAAAAATATTGATAACACCAACAAATTCAACAACAACCTCAACATTGAAAATCATCAACAAATTCAACAACAACCTCAACATTGAAAATCACCAAAAAATTCAAAAACAACCTCAAGAATGAATAACACCAACAAATTCAACAACCACAACATTGAAAAACACCAACAAATTCAACAACAACCTCATCATTTAAAACTACAAAAAACTCACAAACAAAAGCAACAACAACCTCAACATTGAAAAACAGCAACAAATTCAACAACACCCTCAACTTTTAAAAGAAGAGAAAAATTTCAAAAAAAACATTGATAACACCAACTAATTCAATAACAACCTCAATATTGAAAGTCACCAACAAATTCAACAACAACCTCAACATTGAAAAACACCAACAAATTCAACATCAACCTCAACATTGAAAATCATCAACAAATTCAACAACAACCTTTACTTTGAAAAATACAAACAAGTTCAATAAAAAAAATAGATAACACCATCAAATTCAACAATCATCTCAACAATGAAAAAAACAACAAATTCAACAACAACCTCAACTTTTAAAAGAGAAAAAGTTCAAAAAATAACATTGATAACACCAACAAATAGAACAACAACCTCAACATTGAAAAACAGCAACAAATTCAAAAAGAATCTCAACATTCAAAAATGTCAACAAATTCAACAACAACCTCAACAATGAAAAACACAAAAAAATTCAACAACCTCAACTTTTAAAAGAAGAGAAAAAGATCAAAAAAACATTGATAACACCAACAAATTCAACAATAACCTCAACATTGATAAATACAAAAAAGTTCAAAAAAAAAGCATTGATAACACAATCAAATTCAACAACAACCTCAACATTGAAAATCAGCAAGAAATTCAAAACGATTCTCAACATTGCAAAACGTCAACAAATTCAACAACAACCTCAACATTGAAAAATACAAAAAAGTTCAACAAAATAAACATTGATAACACCAACAAATTCAACAACAACCTCAATATTGAAAATAACCAACAAATTTAAAAACAATCTCAACATTAAAAATCACCAACAAATTCAAGAAGGACCGCAACTTTGAAAAACACCAACAAATTCAAGAACAATCTCAAACTTGAAAAACACAAACTAATTCAACAACAACCTCAACATTGAAAAGAAGATAAAAAGTTCAAAAAAAAACATTGACAACACCAGCAAATTCAACTACAACCTCAACATTGAAAAAGACAAACATATTCAACAACAACATCAATATTGAAAAACACCAACAAATTCAATAACAACCTCAACATTTAAAAACACCAACAAATTCAACAACACCCTCAACTTTTAAAAGAAGAGAAAAAGTTCAAAAAAATCATTGACAACACCAACAAATTCAACAACAACCTCAACATTGAAAAACACAAAGAAATTCAACAACTACCTCAATATTGAAAGACAGCAACAAATTCAAGAAGAACCTCAACATTGAAAAACGCCAACAAATTCAACAACAACCTCAATATTGAAAAAAATCAACAAATTCTACAACAAGCTCAACATTGAAAAACAACAACAAATTCAAAAACACCCTCAACTTTTAAAAAAAGAGAAAAAGTTGAAAAAAATCATTGATAACACCAACAAATTCAACAAGAAACTCAACATTGAAAAACGCCAACAAATTCGACAACAACCTCAATATTGAAAGTCACCACCAAATTCAACAACAACCTCAATAATGAAAAAGACAAAAAAATTCAACAACAACCTCAACTTTTAAAAGAAGAGAAAAAGATCAAAAAAACATTGATAACACCAACAAATTCAACAACAACCTCAACATTGATGAATACAAAAAAGTTCAAAAAATAACATTGATAACACCAACAAATTCAACAACAACCTCAACATTGAAAATCAGCAACAAATTCAAAAAGATTCTCAACATTGCAAAACGTCAACAAATTCAACAACAACCTCAACATTGAAAAATACAAAAAAGTTCAACAAAATAAACATTGATAACACCAACAAATTTAACAACAATCTCAACATTAAAAATCACCAACAAATTCAACAAGGGCCACAACTTTGAAAAACACCAACAAATTCAAGAACAACCTCAAACTTGAAAAACACAAACTAATTCAACAACAACCTGAACATTTAAAGGAAGATAAAAAGTTCAAAAAAAAACATTGACGACACCAGCAAATTCAACAACAACCTCAACATTGAAAAAGACAAACAAATTCAACAACAACCTCAATATTGAAAGACACCAACAAATTCAACAACAACCTCAACATTGAAAAACACCAACAAATTCAACAACACCCTCAACTTTTAAAAGAAGTGAAAAAGTTCAAAAAAATCATTGATAACACCAACAAATTCAACATCAACCTCAATATTGAAAAGTACAAAAAATTTGAAAAATAACAATGATAACACAAATAAATTCAACAACAACCTCCAACTTGAAGAGCACAAACTAATTCAACAACAACCACAAGATTTAAATGAAGATAAAAAGTTAAAAAAAAAACATTGATAACACCAGCAAATTCAACAGAAACCTCAACATTGAAAAACACCAAATAATTCAACAACAACCTCAATATTGAAAGACACCAACAAATTCATCAACAACGTCAATATTGAAAATCACCAACAAATTCAACAACAACCTCAACATTGAAAAACACCAACAAATTCAATAACAACCTCAACTTTTAAAAGAAGAGAAAAAGTTCAAAAAAACATTGATAACACCAACAAATTCAACAATAACCTCAATATTGAAAAATACACAAAAGTTCAAAAAATAACATTGTTAACACCAACAAATTCAACAACAACCTCAGCGTGGAAAACTACAAAAATGTTCAAAAAATAACATTGATAACAATCTCAACATTGTAAATGACCAACAAATTCAACAAGGACCACAACTTTGAAAAACACCAACAAATTCAACAACAAGCTCAACATTGAAAATCACGAACAAATTCAACAACATCAATATTGAAAATCACCAACAAATTCAAGAACAACCTCAACATTGAAAAACGTCAACAAATTCAACAACAACATCAACATTGAAAAACACCGACAAATTCAACAACAACCTCAACATTGATAAATACAAAAAGTTCAAAAAATAACATTGATAACACCAACAAATTCAACAACAACCTCAATATTGAAAATCAGCAACAAATTCAAAAAGAATCTCAACATTGAAAAACGTCAACAAATTCAACAACAACCTCAACATCGAAAAACGCCAACAAATTCAACAACAACCTCAATATTGAAAATCATCAACAAATTCAAGAACAACCTAAACATTGAAAAACATCAACAGATTCAACAACAACCTCAACTTTTAAAAGAAGAGAAAAGGATCAAAAAAACATTGATAACACAAAAAAATTCAACAACAACCTCAACTTTTAAAAGAAGAGAAAAAGATCAAAAAAACATTGATAACACCAACAAATTCAACAAAAACCTCAACATTGATAAATACAAAAAAGTTCAAAAAATAACATTGATAACACCAACAAATTCAACAACAACCTCAACATTGAAAATCAGCAACATATTCAAAAAGATTCTCAACGTTGCAAAACGTCAACAAATTCAACAACACCCTCAACATTGAAAAATACAAAAAAGTTCAAATAAATAAACATTGATAACACCAACAAATTCAACAACAACCTCAATATTGAAAATAACCAACAAATTCAACAACAACCTCAACATTGAAAATCATCAACAAATTCAACAACAACCTCAACATTGAAAATCACCAAAAAATTCAACGACAACCACAAGAATGAATATCACCAACAAATTCAACAACCTCAACATTGAAAAACAACAACAAATTCAACAACAACCTCATCATTTAAAACTACAAAAAAGTCACAAACAAAGGCAACAACAACCTCAACATTGAAAAACAGCAACAAATTAAACAATACCCTCAACTTCTAAAAGAAGAGAAAAATTTCAAAAAAAACATAGATAACACCAACAATATTGAAAGTTACCAATAAATTCAACAACAACCTGAACATTGAAAAACACCAAAAAATTCAACATCAACCTCAACATTGAAAATCAGCATCAAATTCAAC
This sequence comes from Cetorhinus maximus, assembly GCF_964194155.1. NCBI lineage: Eukaryota > Metazoa > Chordata > Chondrichthyes > Lamniformes > Cetorhinidae > Cetorhinus > Cetorhinus maximus. The sequence goes on along the minus strand of NW_027596943.1, from coordinate 11,961 downwards.
AACAACCTTTACGTTGAAAAATACAAACAAGTTCAATTAAAAAAATAGATAACAACAACAAATTCAACAATCATCTCAACAATGAAAAAAACCAACAAATTCAACAACAACTTCAACTTTTAAAAGAGAAAAAGTTCAAAAAAAACATTGATAACACCAACAAATTCAACAACAACCTCAAAATTGAAAAACACCAACAAATTCAACAACAACCTCAAACTTGAAAAACACAACCAAATTCAACAACAACCTCAAAATTTAAAAGAAGATAAAAAGTTGAAAAAAAACATTGATAACATCAGCAAATTCAACAGAAACCTGAACATTGAAAAACACAAAGAAATTCAACAACTACCTCAATATTGAAAGGCACCAACAAATTCAAGATGAACCACAACATTGAAAAACGCCAACAAATTCAACAACAACCTCAATATTGAAAGTCACCACCAAATTCAACAACAACCTCAATAATGAAAAACACAACGTTGAAAAGCACCAACAAATTCAACAACACCCTCAACTTTTAAAAGAAGAGAAAAAGTTCAAAAAAATCATTGATAACACCAACAAATTCAACAAGAAACTCAACATTGAAAAACGCCAACAAATTCGACAACAACCTCAATATTGAAAGTCACCACCCAATTCAACAACAACCTCAATAATGAAAAACACAAAAAAATTCAACAACAACCTCAACTTTTAAAAGAAGAGAAAAAGATCAAAAAAACATTGATAACACAAACAAATTCAACAACAACCTCAACATTCATAAATAAAAAAAAGTTCAAAAAAAAGCATTGATAACACAAACAAATTCAACAACAACCTCAACATTGAAAATCACCAACAAATTCAACAACAACCTCAACATTGAAAAACACCAACAAATTCAACAACAACCTCAACTTTTAAAAGAAGAGAAAAAGTTCAAAAAAACATTGATAACACCAACAAATTCAACAATAACCTCAATATTGAAAAATACACAAAAGTTCAAAAAATAACATTGTTAACACCAGCAAATTCAACAACAACCTCAACGTGGAAAACTACAAAAATGTTCAAAAAATAACTTTGATAACAATCTCAACATTGTAAATGACCAACAAATTCAACAAGGACCACAACTTTGAAAAACACCAACAAATTCAACAACAAGCTCAACATTGAAAATCACGAACAAATTCAACAACATCAATATTGAAAATCACCAACAAATTCAAGAACAACCTCAACATTGAAAAACGCCAACAAATTCAACAACAACCTCACATTGATAAATACAAAAAGTTCAAAAAATAACATTGATAACACCAACAAATACAACAACAACCTCAACATTGAAAATCAGCAACAAATTCAAAAAGAATCTCAACATTCAAAAACGTCAACAAATTCAACAACAACCTCAACATTGAAAAACACCAACAGTTTCAACAACAACCTCAAACTTGAAAAACACAAACTAATTCAACAACAACCTGAACATTTAAAGGAAGATAAAAAGTTCAACAAAAAACATTGACAACACCAGCAAATTCAACAACAACCTCAACATTGAAAAAGACAAACAAATTCAACAACAACCTCAATATTGAAAGACACCAACAAATTCAACAACAACCTCAACATTGAAAAACACCAACAAATTCAACAACACCCTCAACTTTTAAAAGAAGTGAAAAAGTTCAAAAAAATCATTGATAACACCAACAAATTCAACATCAACCTCAATATTGAAAAATACAAAAAATTTGAAAAATAACAATGATAACACAAACAAATTCAACAACAACCTCCAACTTGAAAAACACAAACTAATTCAACAACAACCACAAGATTTAAATGAAGATAAAAAGTTTAAAAAAAACATTGATAACAACAGCAAATTCAACAGAAACCTCAACATTGAAAAACGCCAAATAATTCAACAACAACCTCAATATTGAAAGACACCAACAAATTCATCAACAACGTCAATATTGAAAATCACCAACAAATTCAACAACAACCTCAACATTGAAAAACATCAACAAATTCAACAACAAGCTCAACTTTTAAAAGAAGAGAAAAAGTTCAAAAAAACATTGATAACACCAACAAATTCAACAATAACCTCAATATTGAAAAATACACAAAAGTTCAAAAAATAACATTGTTAACACCAACAAATTCAACAACAACCTCAACGTGGAAAACTACAAAACTGTTCAAAAAATAACATTGATAACAATCTCAACATTGTAAATGACCAACAAATTCAACAAGGACCACAACTTTGAAAAACACCAACAAATTCAACAACAAGCTCAACATTGAAAATCACGAACAAATTCAACAACATCAATATTGAAAATCACCAACAAATTCAAGAACAACCTCAACATTGAAAAACGCCAACAAATTCAACAACAACCTCAACATTGATAAATACAAAAAGTTCAAAAAATAACATTGATAACACCAACAAATACAACAACAACATCAACATTGAAAATCAGCAACAAATTCAAAAAGAATCTCAACATTCAAAAACGTCAACAAATTCAACAACAACCTCAACATTGAAAAACACCAACAGATTCAACAACAACCTCAACTTTTAAAAGAAGAGAAAAAGATCAAAAAAACATTGATAACACCAACAAATTCAACAACAACCACAACATTGATAAATACAAAAAAGTTCAAAAAATAACATTGATAACACCAACAAATTCAACATCAACCTCAACATTGAAAATCAGCAACAAATTCAAAAAGATTCTCAACATTGCAAAACGTCAACAAATTCAACAACAACCTCAACATTGAAAAATACAAAAAAGTTCAACAAAATAAACATTGATAACACCAACAAATTCAACAACAACCTCAATATTGAAAATGACCAACAAATTTAACAACAATCTCAACATTAAAAATCACCAACAAATTCAACAAGGACCACAACTTTGAAAAACACCAACAAATTCAAGAACAACCTCAAACTTGAAAAACACAAACTAATTCAACAACAACCTGAACATTTAAAGGAAGATAAAAAGTTACAAAAAAACATTGACAACACCAGCAAATTCAACAACAACCTCAACTTTGAAAAAGACAACCAAATTCAACAACAACCTCAACATTGAAAAACACCAACAAATTCAACAACACCCTCAACTTTTAAAAGAAGAGAAAAAGTTCAAAAAAATCATTGATAACACCAACAAATTCAACATCAACCTCAATCTTGAAAAATACAAAAAATTCGAAAAATAACAATGATAACACAAACAAATTCAACAACAACCTCCAACTTGAAAAACACAAACTAATTCAACAACAACCACAAGATTTAAATGAAGATAAAAAGTTAAAAAAAAAACATTGATAACACCAGCAAATTCAACAGAAAGCTCAACATTGAAAAACACCAAATAATTCAACAACAACCTCAATATTGAAAGACACCAACAAATTCATCAACAACGTCAATATTGAAAATCACCAACAAATTCAACAACAACCTCAACATTGAAAAACACCAACAAATTCAACAACAACCTCAACTTTTAAAAGAAGAGAAAAAGTTCAAAAAAACATTGATAACACCAACAAATTCAACAATAACCTCAATATTGAAAAATACACAAAAGTTCAAAAAATAACATTGTTAACACCAACAAATTCAACAACAACCTCAACGTGGAAAACTACAAAAATGTTCAAAAAATAACTTTGATAACAATCTCAACATTGTAAATGACCAACAAATTCAACAAGGACCACAACTTTGAAAAACACCAACAAATTCAACAACAAGCTCAACATTGAAAATCACGAACAAATTCAACAACATCAATATTGAAAATCACCAACAAATTCAAGAACAACCTCAACATTGAAAAACGCCAACAAATTCAACAACAACCTCAACATTGATAAATACAAAAAGTTCAAAAAATAACATTGATAACACCAACAAATACAACAACAACCTCAACATTGAAAATCAGCAACAAATTCAAAAAGAATCTCAACATTCAAAAACGTCAACAAATTCAACAACAACCTCAACATTGAAAAACACCAACAGATTCAAAAACAACCTCAACTTTTAAAAGAAGAGAAAAAGATCAAAAAAACATTGATAACACCAACAAATTCAACAACAACCTCAACATTGATAAATACAAAAAAGTTCAAAAAATAACATTGATAACACCAACAAATTCAACAACAACCTCAACATTGAAAATCAGCAACAAATTTAACAACAATCTCAACATTAAAAATCACCAACAAATTCAACAACAACCTCAACTTTTAAAAGAAGAGAAAAAATTCAAAAAAACAATGAGAACACCAGCAAATTCAACAACAACCTCAATATTGATAGTCACCAAAAAATTCAACAACAACCTCAACATTGAAAAATTCAAAAAAGTTCGAAAAATATCATTGATAACACCAACAAATTCAACAACAAATTCAACATTGAAAAAAACCAACAAATTCAACAACAAGCTTAACATTGAAAATCACCAACAAATTCAACAACAACCTCAGCATTGAAAAACGCCAACAAATTCAACAACAACCTCAATATTGAAAGACACCAACAACTTGAACAACAACCTCAATCTTTAAAATGACCAACAAATTCAACAACTTCAATATTGAAAATCACCAACAAATTCAACAACAAATTCAACATTGAATAATACAAAAAAGTTCAATAAATAACATTGATAACACCAACAAATTCAATAACAACCTCAACATTGAAAGAAACCAACAAATTGAACAACAAACTCCACATTGTAAAAGACCATCAAATCCAACAACAACCTCAAATTTTAAAAGTACAAAAAAGTTTTAATAAAAACATTGATAACACCAACAAATTAAACAACAAGCTCAATTTTGTAAATCAACAACAAATTCAACAACAACCTCAACATTGAAAATCACCAATAAATTCATCAACAACCTCATTAGTGAAAGACAACAACAAATTCAACAACAACCTCAACATTGAAAAACACATACAAATTCAACAACTTCAATATTTAAAATCATCAACAAATGCTACAACAACCTCGACATTGAAAAACGACAACAAATTCAACAACAACCTCAACATTGAAAAAAGCAAACAAATTTAACAACAACCTCAACATTGAAAAACACCAACAATTTGAACAGCAAACTCAACTTTTAAAAGGAGAGAAAATTTTCAAAAAATCATTGATAACACCAACAACTTCAACAACAACCTCAACCTTGACAAACGCCAACAAATTGAACAACAACCTCAACATTGAAAACTACAAACATTTTCAAAAAATAACATTGATAACACCAACAAATTCAACAACAAACTCAATATTGAAAATCAACAACAAATTCCACAACAACTTCAAGATTGAAAAATACAAAAAAGTTCAAAAAATAACATTGATAACACCAACAAATTCAACTACAACCTTAACATTGAAAAATAGATAAAAGTTCAATAAATAACATGGATAACACCAACAAATTCAACAACAACCTCAAGATTGAAAAACACCAACAATTTCAACAACAACCTCAACATTGAAAAACACCAACAAATTCAACTACAAACTCAATATTGAAAATCACCAACAAATTCAATAACAACCTCAACATAGGAAAACACCAAAAAATTCAACAACAACGTCAACAATGAAAAACACCAACAAATTCAAAAAAAACCTCAACTTTTAAAAGTACAAACAAGTTCAACAAAATAAACATTGATGACACTATCCATTTCAACAACAACCTCAACATTAAATGTTACCAACAAATTCAGCAACCTCAACACTGAAAATCACCAACCAACTCAGCAACAACATCATCATTGAAAAAAAATAAAAAATTCAGGAACAACCTCAACTTTCAAAACTACATAACAGTTCAACAATATAAACATTGACAACACCAACAAATTCAACTGCAACCTCAATATTGAAAAACACCAACAAATTTAACAACAACCTCAACGATGAAAACACCCAAAAATTCAACAAAAACCTCAACAATGAAAAACACCAACAAATTCAAAATCAACCCCAATTTTTAAAAGTACAAAAAGTTCAAATAAATAACATGGATAACACCAACAAATTCAACTACAAACTCAATGTTGAAAAACACCAACAATTTCAACAACAACCTCAACATTGAAAAACACCAACAAATTCAACAACAACCACAATATTGAAAATCAACAATAAATTCAATAACAACCTCAACATTGAAAATCACCAATAAATTCAACAACAACCTCAACAGTGAAAAACACCAACAAATTCAACAACAACCTCAACTTTTAAAAGTACAAAAAAGTTTTTAAAAAAATATTGATGACACCATGAAATTCAACTACAAGCACAATATTGAAAATCAGCAATAAATTCATCAACAACCTCAACTTTTAAAAGTTAAAAAAAGTTTTTTTAAAAAACATTGATAACACCAACAAATTCATCAACAACCACAACATTGAAAAACACCAACAACTTCAACAACATCCTCAACATTGAAAAACACCAACAAATTCATCAACAACCTCAGCAATTAAAAACACCAACAAATTCAACAACAACTTCAACTTTTAAAAGTACAAAAAAGTTTTTAAAGAAACACTGATAACACCAAAAAATTCAACAACAATCTCAATATTGAAAATCACCAACAAATTCAACAACAACCTCAACATTGAAAAAAACCAACATATTCAACAACAACCTCAATATTAAAAATCACCAACAAATTCAACAATAACCTCAATATTGATAACACCAACAAATTCAACAACAATCTCAATATTGAAAATCATTAACAAATTCAACAAAAAAACTCAACATTGAAAAACACTAACAAATTCAGCAACAACCTCAACAATGAAAACACCAAAAAATTCAACAAAAACCTCAACATTGAAAAACACCAACAAATTCAACAACAACTTCAACTTTTAAAAGTACAAAAAAGTTCTTAAAAAAACATTGATTTCACCAACAAATTCAACAACAACCTCAATATTGATAATAACGACAAATTCAAAAACCTCAACGTTGAAAAACACCAAAAACATGAACAACAACCTTTACATTGAAAACCCAAAAGCTTCAACAACAACCTCTACATTGAAAAACACCAACAAAATCAACAACAATCTCAATATTGAAAATCACTAACAAATTCAACAAAAAAACTCAACATTGAAAAACACTAACAAATTCAGCAACAACCTCAACAATGAAAACACCAAAAAATTCAACAAAAACCTCAACATTGAAAAACACCAACAAATTCAAGAACAACCTTTACTTTTAAAAGTACAAAAAAGTTTTTAAAAAAACATTGATTACACCAACAAATTCAACAACAACCTCAGTATTGAAAATCACCAACAAATTCAAAAACCTCAACGTTGAAAAACACCAAAAACTTGAACAACAACCTCTGCATTGAAAACCCAAAAGCTTCAACAACAACCTCTACATTGAAAAACACCAACAAAATCAAAATCAACCTCAACTTTTAAAAGTACAAAAAAGTTTTTAAAAAAACACTAATAACACCAACAAATTCAACAACAACCTCAATATTGAAAATCATCAACAAATGCAACAACAACCTCAATATTGAAACTCATCAACAAATGCAACAGCAACCTCAACAATGCAAAACACCAACAAATTCAAAACCAACCTCAACTTTTAAAAGTATAAAAAAGTACAAGAAAAGAATATAGATAACACCAATAATTTGAACAACAATCTCAATTTTGAAAATCACCAACAAATTCAACACCCTCAACATTGAAATACACCAACAAATTGAACAACAACCTTAACTTTGAAAAATACAAACAAGTTCAACAAAAAACATTGATGACACTAATAAATTCAACAACAACCTCAACAATGAAAAACACCAACAAATTCAACAACAACCTCAACATTGAAAAATACAAAAATGTTCAAAAAATAACATTGATAACGACAACAAATTCAACAAAAACCTCAATATTGAAAAACACCAACAAATTCAACAACAACCTCAACATTGAAAAACGCCAACAAATTCAACAACAACCTCAATATTGAAAATCAACAACAAATTCGACAACCTCAACAGTGAATATCACCAACAAATTCAGCAACAACCTCAATATTGAAAATCACTAACAAATTCAACAACAACTTCAACATTGATAAACGTCAACATATTCAACAACAACCTCAACATTGAAAATCACCAACAAATTCAGCAACAGCCTCAACTTTTAAAAACACAAATAAGTTCAAAAAAAACATTCATACCATCAACACTTTCATCAACAATGATAAATACCAACAATTTCAACAACAACCTCAACTTTTAAAGGTACAAAATAGTTCAAAAAAGAATAATGATAACACGAACAAATTCAAGAAGAACCTCAATATTGAAAATCACCAACAAATTCAGCAACCTCAACATTGAAAAACACCAACAAATTCAACAACAACATCAACATTGAAAAACACCAACAAATTCACCAAGTACCACAACAATGAAAAACACCAAAAAATTCAAGAACAACCTCAACATTGATAAACGCCAACAAATTCAACAAAAACCTCAACAATGAAAAACATCAACAAATTCAAAATCAACCTCAACTTTTAAAAGTACAAAAAAGTTCAACAAAATAAACTTTGATAACACCAAGAAAATCAACAACAAACTAAATCTTTAAAAATACAAACAAGTTCAGCAAAATAAACATTGATGACACTATCCAATTCAACTACAACATCAAAATTTAAAATCAACAACAAATTCAACAACAGCATCAAAATTGAAAAACAATAAAAAAATATCAGCAACAACCTCAACTTTTAATACTACAAAAACGTTCAACAAAATAAACATTGATAGCACCAATAAATAAAACAACAACCTCAACTTTAAAAAATACAAACAGGTTCAACAAATTAAACATTGACAAAAAAAAACAAATTCAACAACAACCTAAACATTGAAAAACACCAACAAATTTAACAACAACTTCAAAAATAAAAACACCAAAAAATTCAACAAAAACCTCACCATTGAAAGACACCAACAAATTCACCAAAAACCTCAACTTTTAAAAGTACAAAAAAGTTTTTAAAAAACATTGATAACACCAACAAATTCAACAAGAACATCAATATTGAAAATTACCAACAAATTCAACAACAAACTCAACATTGAAAAACGCCAACAAATTCAACAACAACCTCAACTTTTAAAAGTACAAAAAAGTTCATAAAATAATATTGATAACACCAACAAATTGAACAAGAATCTCAATTTTGAAAATCACCAACAAATTCAACACCCTCAACATTGAAAAACGCCAACAAATTCAACAACAACCCCAATATTCAAAATCATCAACAAATTCAACAAGATCAACACTGAAAATCACCAACAAATTCAGCAACAGCCTCAACTTTGAAAAACACAAACAAGTTCATAAAAAACTTTCATAACACCAACACTTTCATCAACAATCTCAATATTCAAAATCACCAACAAATTCAACGACCTCAACTTTGAAAAACACCAACAAATTAAACAACAACCTCAACTTTTGAAAATATAAAAAAGTTCAACAAAATAAACATTGATTACACCAATAAATTCAAGAACAACCACAACTTTTAAAAATTCACCAAGTCCAACAAAATAAACATTGATGACAATATCCAATTCAACAACAACCTCAACATTTACAATCACCAACAAATTCAGCAATCTCAACACTGAAAATCACCAAATAATTCAACAACAACATCAACATTGAAAAACAATAAAAAATTCAGCAACAACCTCAACTTTTATACTACAAAATAGTTCAACAAAAAAAACATTGACAACACCAACAAATTCAACTACAACCTCAACATTGAAAAACAGTAACAAAATCAACAACAACCGCCACATTGAAAAACACCAATAAATTCAACAACAACCTCAATATTTAAAAGCACCAACAAATTCAACAACAAAGACAAAATTGAAAATCACCAACAAATTGAACATCAACATTGAAAAACACTAACAAATTCAAAATCAACCTCAACTTTTAAAAGTACAAAAAAATTCAACAAAATAAATATTGATGACACTATCCAATTCAAAAGCAAGTTGACCATTTAAAATCACCAGCAAATTCAGCAACCTCAACACTGAAAATCACCAATAAATTCAACAACAACATCAACATTGAAAAACAATAAAAGATTCAGCAACAACATCCACCTTTAAAAATACAAACAATTTCAACAAAATAAACATTGACAACACCAACAAATTCAACAACAACCCCAATATTAAAAATGACCAACAAATTCAACAACAACCTCAATATTGAAAATCACCAACAAAATCAACAAAAACCTCACCATTGAAAAACACCAACAAATTCAACAACAACCTCAACTTCTAAAAGTACAAAAAAGTTTTAATAAAAACATTGATAACACCAAAAAATTCAACAACTACCTCAATATTGAAAATCACCAACAATTTCAACAACAACCTCAACATTGAAAAACGCCAACAAATTCAACAACACCTCAATATTGAAATTCCCAACAAATTAAACAACAACCTCAACTTTTACAAGTTCAAACAAGTTCAACAAAATAAATGTTGATAACGCCAACAAATTCAGCAACAACCTCAACTTTGAAAAACAGAAAAAAGTTTAAAAAAAAACCATTCAAAACACCAACAAATTCAACAACAACCTCAACTTTTAAAAATATAAACAAGTTCAACAAAATAACATTGATAACACCAACAAATTCAACAACTACCTCAATATTGAAAATCACCAACAAATGCAACAACAACCTCAACATTGAAAAACACCAACAAATTCAAAAACAAACTCAACATTGAAAATCACCAACAAATTCAACGACAAACTCAAGTTTCAAAAATTAAAAATAGTTTAAAAAAATACATTGATTACACCAACAAATTCAACAACAACCTCAAAATTGAAAAGCACCAACAAATTCATCTACAACCTCAGCATTGAAAAACACCAATACATTGAACAACAAATTCAACATTGAAAAACACCAACAAATTCCACAACAACTTCAACTTTGAAAAATACAAAAAAGTTCAAAAAATAACATTGATAACACCAACAAATTCAACAAAAACCTCAATATTGAAAATCACCAACAAATTCAAGAAACTCAACATTGAATATCACCAAGAAATTCAGCAACAACCTCGACTTTGAAAAACACAAAAAGGTTCAAATTAAACATTGATCACACCAACAAATTAATCAACAACCTCAATATTGAAAATCACCAGCAAATTCAACAACCTCAACTTTGAAAAACACAAAAAGGTTCAAATTAAACATTGATCACACCAACAAATTAATCAACAACCTCAATATTGAAAATCACCAGCAAATTCAACAACCTCAACTTTGAAAAACACAAAAAGGTTCAAATTAAACATTGATCACACCAACAAATTAATCAACAACCTCAATATTGAAAAACACCAACAAACTCAACAACAAACTCATCATTGAAAATTGCCAACAATTTCACCAACAACCTCAACTTTGAAAAACGCAAAAAAGTTAAAAAAAAACCATTCATAACACCAACAAATTGATTAACAATCTCAATATTGAAAATCACCAACAAATTCAACGACTTCAACATTGAAAAATACCAACAAATTAATCAACAACCTCAACTTTTAAAAGTACAAATAAGTTCAACAAAATAAACATTGATAACACCAAGAAATTCAACAACAACCATAACTTTAAAAATTACAAAGAAGTTCAACAAAATAAACATTGACAGCACCAAGAAATTAAACTACAACCTCAACATTGAAAAACACCAA
>NW_027596942.1:0-124772 GCF_964194155.1 Cetorhinus maximus | reverse complement strand
GTCACTGACTCCAGACACCGACTCCAGAGCTCGACTCCAGATCCCGTCTCCAGACCCCGACTCCAGACGCCGACTCATTCAGTCCTCGACTCCAGAGGTGATTCCAGACCCCGAATCCTCCAGTCACTGACTCCAGACCCCGACTCCAGACCTCGACTCCAAACCCGGACTCCAGAACCCGACTCCAGAACCCGACTCCAGACACTGACTCCAGACCTCGACTCCAGACCTCGACTCCTCCAGACCCTGTCTCCAGATCCTGACTCCAGACCCTGACTCCAGACCCCGACACCAGACCCAACTCCTCCACACCCCAACTCGAGACTCTCGATCCAGACCCCGACTCCAGACCCCTACTCCAGACCCCGACTCCAGACCCTGATTCCTCTTGATGCCCAGTCCTCCAGACCCCGGCTCGAGACTCCGAATCCAGACACCGACTCCAGACCCCGACTGCTGACACTGAATCCAGACCCCGACTCCAGACCCCGACTCCAGACCCCGACTCCTCCAGTCCCCGACACCAAATCCCGACTCCACTCCCTGACTCCAGACCCCGACTCCAGACCCTGACTCCACCAGATGCCGAGTCGAGACTCCGAATCCAGACCCCGAGTCCAGACCCCGACTCCAGACCCTGCCTCCAGATCTGCACTCCAGACTCCAACACCTCCAGACCCCGACTCCAGTCCCCAACTCCAGACCCCGACTAAAGACCCCGACTCCAGACCCCGACTCGAGACTCTGAATCCAGATCCTGGCGCCATACCCTGACCCCTCTTGATGCCCAGTCCTCCAGAGCCCGACTCGAGACTCCGAATCCAGACACCTACTCCAGACCCCGACTCCTGAAGCCAACTGAAGACACTGAATCCAGACCCCGACTCCAGAGCCGACTCATCCAGTCCCCGACTCCAGACCCCGACTCCAGAAACCGACTCCAGACCGCGACTCATCCAGTCCCCGACTCCAAACCCGACTCCAGACACCGACTACAGACCCCGACTCCTGACCTCGACTCCAGAGCCCGACTCCTGCAGTCCCCAACTCCAGACCCCGAATCCAAACCCCGACTCCTCCAGACCCTGACTCGAGAGCCCGACTCCAGACCCCAACTCCAGACCTCGACTCCAGACCCGGACTCCAGAACCCGACTCCAGAACCCGACTCCAGACGCTGACTCCAGACCTCGACTCCAGACCTCGACTCCTCCAGACCCTGTCTCCATATTCTGACTCCAGACCCTGACTCCAGACCACGACACCAGACCCAACTCCTCCACACCCCAACTCGAGACTCTCGATCCAGACCCCGACTCCAGACCCCTACTCCAGACCCCGACTCCAGACCCTGATTCCTCTTGATGCCCAGTCCTCCAGACCCGGCTCGAGACTCCGAATCCAGACACCGACTCCAGACCCCGACTCCAGACCCCGACTGCAGACACTGAATCCAGACCCCGACTCCAGACCCCGACTCCAGACCCAGACTCCAGACCCCGACTCCAGACCCCGACTCCTCCAGTCCCCGACACCACATCCCGACTCCACTCCCTGACTCCAGACCCCAACTCCAGACCCCGACTCCACCAGACGCCGAGTCGAGACTCCGAATCCAGACCCCGAGTCCAGACCCCGACTCCAGACCCTGCCTCCAGATCCGCACTCCAGACTCTGACACCTCCAGACTCCGACTCCAGTCCCCAACTCCAGACCCCGACTAAAGACCCCGACTCCAGACCCCGACTCGAGACTCTGAATCCAGATCCTGGCGCCATACCCTGACTCCTCTTGATGCCCAGTCCTCCAGAGCCTGACTCGAGACTCCGAATCCAGACACCTACTCCAGACCCCGACTCCTGAAGCCGACTGAAGACACTGAATCCAGACCCCGACTCCAGAGCCGACTCATCCAGTCCCCGACTCCAGACCCCGACTCCAGAAACCGACTCCAGACCACGACTCATCCAGTCCCCGACTCCAGACCCGACTCCAGACACCGACTACAGACCCCGACTCCAGACCTCGACTCCAGAACCCGACTCCTCATTTCGACTCCAGACCCTGAAACCAGACCCCGACTCCAGTCCCTAAGCCCCAACCCCGGGCCTTGACTCCGACTCCTCCAGAACCTGACTCCAGAGTGCAAGTCCAGACCCCAACTCCAGACCCCGACTCCAGACCCCGACTCCAGACCCCGACTCCAGACCCCGACTCCAGACACTGACTCCAGATCACGACTCCAGTCCCCGACTAAAGACCCCTACTCCAGACACTGACTCAAGACTCCGAATCCATACCCTGACTCCTCCAGACCTCCAGTCCTCCAGACCCGGACTCGAGACTCCGACTCCAGACCCCGACTGCAGACCCAAAATGCAGACCCCGACTCCAGAACCCGACTCCAGACCCCTAATTGTCCAGTCCCTGGCTCCAGACACCGACTCCAGACACCGACCCCAGTCCGCGACACCAGACGCCGACTCCAGACACCAACTCCAGACCCCGACTCATCCAGTCCCCGACTCCAGACCCCGACTGCAGACTCCAAATCCAGACCCTGAATACAGACCCCGACTCCAGACCCTGACTCCAGACCCCGACACCAGACCCAAATCCTCCAGACCCAAATCCTCCAGACCCCAACTCGAGACTCGCAATCCAGACTCCGACTCCAGACCCCGAATCCTCCAACCCCTGACTCCTCCAGCCCCCGACACCACATCCCGACTCCACTCCCTTACTCCAGACCCCAACTCCAGACCCCTACTCCACCAGATGCCGAGTCGCGACTCCGAATCCAGACCCCGAGTCCAGACCCCGCGTCCAGACCCCGCCTCCAGACCCCCGACTCCAGACCCCGAGTCCAGACCCCCACTTCTCCAGACCCTGACTCGAGAGCCCGACTCCAGAACCCGACTCCGAATCCAGACCACGACTCCAGAATCTGACTATAGTCCCCGACTCCCGACCCCAACTACAGAACCCAACTCCTCCGGGCCGCGACTCGAGAGTCCAAATCCAGACCCCGACTCCAGACACCGACTCCAGACCCCAACGTCAGACTCCGAATCCTGAATCCTACTCCAGATCCAGACTCCAGAAACCCATCTCCAGCCACCAACTCCAGACCCGAACTCCAGACCCCGCCTCCAGACCCCCACTCCAGAGCCCCACTCAAAACGCAGACTCCTGCAGACCCCCACTCCAGAGCCCGAATCCAGACCCCGACTCAAGACAACAACTCCAGACCCGACTTTAGTCCCCGACTCCAGACCCCGACTCCAGAGCCCCACTCAAAATGCAGACTCCTGCAGACCCCCACTCCAGAGCCCGACTCCAGAGCCCCACTCCAGACACCGACTCCAGACCCCGACTCCAGAACCCGACTCCTCCAGACCCCGTCTGCTCCAGACCCCGTCTGCAGATTCCGAATCCAGACCCCATACTCCAGTCCCTGACTCCAGACCCCGACTCCAGACCCCGACTTCAGATCCCGACTCCTCCAAACCCCCAGTCCTCCAGACCCCGACTAGAGACTCCAAATCCAGACACCGACTCCAGACCCCGACTCCAGACACCGACTGCAGACATCGAATCCAGACACCGACTCCAGACCCCGACTCCAGACCTCGACTCCAGACCCCGACTACAGACCCCGACTCCAGACCCTGACACCTTACCCTGACTCCAGACTGCGTGCCCAAACCTCGGGCCTAGACTCCGACAACTCCAGAACCTGACTCCAGAGCACAAGTCCAGACCCCGACTCAAGACCACGACTGCAGACTCTGAATTCAGACCCCGACTCCAGACCACGACTCAAGACTTCGATTCCAGACCCCGACACCAGACCCCGACTCCTCCAGTCCCCGACTACCGACCCCTGCTCCAGACCCCGTCTCAAGACCCCGACGCCAGACCCCGACTCCAGACCTGAACTCCAGACCCCAACTCCAGAACACGAATCCTCCAGACCGCGACTCCAGTCCCCGATTCCAGCCCCCAACTACTCCAGACCCCGACTTGAGACTCTGAATCCAGACCCCAACTCCAGATACTGACTCCTCCAGCCCGCCAGTCCTCAAGACCCCGACTTGAGACTCCGACTCCACAACCCGAATCCAGACCCTGACTCCAGACCCCGGCTGCAGACATCAAATCCAGACCCCGACTCCAGACCCCGACTCCAGAACCCGACCTCAGACCGTGACTCCAGACCCCGACTCCAGACACCAACTCCAGACCCCGACTCATCCAGTCCCCGACTCCAGACCCCGACTCTAGATACCGACTCCTGATCCTGACTTCAGACCCTGACACCAGATCACAACTCAAGTCCCCAAGCCACAACCCCAGCCAGAGACTCCGACTCCTCCAGAACCTGACTCCAGAGCACAAGTCCAGACCCCGACTCCAGACCCTGACTGCAGACTCTGAATTCAGACCCCGACTCAAGACTTCGACTCCAGACCCCAACGCTAGACCTT
This sequence comes from Cetorhinus maximus, assembly GCF_964194155.1. Lineage (NCBI taxonomy): Eukaryota > Metazoa > Chordata > Chondrichthyes > Lamniformes > Cetorhinidae > Cetorhinus > Cetorhinus maximus. Next base: position 120,283 of record NW_027596942.1, on the reverse strand, counting down.
GACTCCTCCAGTCCCCGACTCCAGAGCCGACTCCAGACCCTGACTCCAGACCCCCAATCCAGACCCCAAATCCTCCAAACCCCGACTCCTGTCCCCAACTCCAGACCCCGCCTTCAGACACCGCGTCCAGACCCCGCCTCCAGACCCCCCGACTCCAGACCCCGAGTCCAGACCCCCACTCCTCCAGACCCTGACTCAAGAGCCCGACTCCAGAGCCCGACTCCGAATCCAGACCACGATTCCAGAATCCGACTATAGTCCCCGACTCCCAACCCCAACTACAGATCCCAACTCCCCCGGACACCGACTCGAGACTCCAAATCCAGACCCTGACTCCAGACACCGACTCCAGACCCCAACGTCAGACTCCGAATCCTGATCCCTACTCCAGACCCCAACGCCAGACACCAACTCCAGACCCAGTCTCCAGTTCCCGACTCCAGAACCCGCCTCCAGAGCGCCAATCCAGACCCCGACTCTTCCAGTCCCCGACTCCAGACCCCGCCTCCAGACCCCAACTCCAGTCTCCCACTCCAGACCCTGACTCCTGCAGTCCCTGACTCCAGACCCAGAGTCCAAACCGCGACTCCTCCGGACCCTGACTCCAGAGCCTGACTCCAGAGCCCCACTCCAGACACTGACTCCAGACACCGAATCCAGATCCCGACTCCAGACCACGACACCAGACCCGACTATAGTCCCCGACTCCAGACCCCGACTCCAGAACCCGACTCCTCCAGACCCCGTCTGCATATTCCGAATCCAGACCCCATACTCCAGACCCTGACTCCAGACCCTGACTCCAGACCCTGACTTCATATCCCTACTCCACCAAACCCCCAGTTCTCCAGACCCCGACTAGAGACTCCAAATCCAGACACCGACTTCAGAATCCGACTATAGTCCCCGACTCCCGACACCAACTACAGAACCCAACGCCTCCGGACCGCGACTCGAGACTCCGAATCCAGACCCCGAATCCAGACACCGACTCCAGACCCTGACTGCAGACCCCGCCTCCAGACCGCCACTCCAGACCCTGTCTCTTCCAGTCCCCGACTCCAGACCCTGACTGCAGACCCCGCCTCCAGACCGCCACTCCAGACCCTGACTCTTCCAGTCCCCGACTCCAGACCCCACCTCCAGACCCCAACTCCAGTCTCCCACTCCAGACCCTGACTCCTGCAGTCCCCGACTCCAGACCCAGAGTGCAGACCGCGACTCCTCCGGACCCTGACTCCAGATCCCGACTCCAGAGCCCCACTCCAGACACCGACTCCAGACCCCGACTCCAGAACCCGACTCCTCCAGACCCCGTCTGCTCCAGACCCCGTCTGCAGATTCCGAATCCAGACCCCATACTCCAGTCCCTGACTCCAGACCCCGACTCCAGACCCCGACTTCAGATCCCGACTCCTCCAAACCCCCAGTCCTCCAAACCCCGACTAGAGACTCCAAATCCAGACACCGACTCCAGACCCCGACTCCAGACACCGACTGCAGACATCGAATCCAGACACCGACTCCAGACCCCGACTCCAGACCTCGACTCCAGACCCCGACTACAGACCCCGACTCCAGACCCTGACACCTTACCCTGACTCCAGACTGCGTGCCCAAACCTCGGGCCTAGACTCCGACAACTCCAGAACCTGACTCCAGAGCACAAGTCCAGACCCCGACTCAAGACCACGACTGCAGACTCTGAATTCAGACCCCGACTCCAGACCACGACTCAAGACTTCGATTCCAGACCCCGACACCAGACCCCGACTCCTCCAGTCCCCGACTACCGACCCCTGCTCCAGACCCCGTCTCAAGACCCCGACGCCAGACCCCGACTCCAGACCTGAACTCCAGACCCCAACTCCAGAACACGAATCCTCCAGACCGCGACTCCAGTCCCCGATTCCAGCCCCCAACTACTCCAGACCCCGACTTGAGACTCCGAATCCAGACCCCAACTCCAGATACTGACTCCTCCAGCCCGCCAGTCCTCAAGACCCCGACTTGAGACTCCGACTCCACAACCCGAATCCAGACCCTGACTCCAGACCCCGGCTGCAGACATCAAATCCAGACACCGACTCCAGACCCCGACTCCAGAACCCGACCTCAGACCGTGACTCCAGACCCCGACTCCAGACACCAACTCCAGACCCCGACTCATCCAGTCCCCGACTCCAGACCCCGACTCTAGATACCGACTCCTGATCCTGACTTCAGACCCTGACACCAGATCACAACTCAAGTCCCCAAGCCACAACCCCAGCCAGAGACTCCGACTCCTCCAGAACCTGACTCCAGAGCACAAGTCCAGACCCCGACTCCAGACCCTGACTGCAGACTCTGAATTCAGACCCCGACTCAAGACTTCGACTCCAGACCCCAACGCTAGACCTTGACTCCTCCAGTCCCCGACTCCAGAGCCGACTCCAGACCCTGACTCCAGACCCCCAATCCAGACCCCAAATCCTCCAAACCCCGACTCCTGTCCCCAACTCCAGACCCCGCCTTCAGACACCGCGTCCAGACCCCGCCTCCAGACCCCCCGACTCCAGACCCCGAGTCCAGACCCCCTCTCCTCCAGACCCTGACTCAAGAGCCCGACTCCAGAGCCCGACTCCGAATCCAGACCACGATTCCAGAATCCGACTATAGTCCCCGACTCCCAACCCCAACTACAGATCCCAACTCCCCCGGACACCGACTCGAGACTCCAAATCCAGACCCTGACTCCAGACACCGACTCCAGACCCCAACGTCAGACTCCGAATCCTGATCCCTACTCCAGACCCCAACGCCAGACACCAACTCCAGACCCAGTCTCCAGTTCCCGACTCCAGAACCCGCCTCCAGAGCGCCAATCCAGACCCCGACTCTTCCAGTCCCCGACTCCAGACCCCGCCTCCAGACCCCAACTCCAGTCTCCCACTCCAGACCCTGACTCCTGCAGTCCCCGACTCCAGACCCAGAGTCCAAACCGCGACTCCTCCGGACCCTGACTCCAGAGCCTGACTCCAGAGCCCCACTCCAGACACTGACTCCAGACACCGAATCCAGATCCCGACTCCAGACCACGACACCAGACCCGACTATAGTCCCCGACTCCAGACCCCGACTCCAGAACCCGACTCCTCCAGACCCCGTCTGCATATTCCGAATCCAGACCCCATACTCCAGACCCTGACTCCAGACCCTGACTCCAGACCCTGACTTCATATCCCTACTCCACCAAACCCCCAGTTCTCCAGACCCCGACTAGAGACTCCAAATCCAGACACCGACTTCAGAATCCGACTATAGTCCCCGACTCCCGACACCAACTACAGAACCCAACGCCTCCGGACCGCGACTCGAGACTCCGAATCCAGACCCCGAATCCAGACACCAACTCCAGACCCTGACTGCAGACCCCGCCTCCAGACCGCCACTCCAGACCCTGTCTCTTCCAGTCCCCGACTCCAGACCCCACCTCCAGACCCCAACTCCAGTCTCCCACTCCAGACCCTGACTCCTGCAGTCCCCAACTCCAGATCCAGAGTCCAGACCGCGACTCCTCCGGACCCTGACTCCAGAGCCCGACTACAGAGCCCCACTCCAGACACCAACTCTAGACACCGAGTCCAGATCCCGACTCCAGACCCCGACTCCAGACCCGACTATATTCCCCGACTCCTGACCCCGACTCCAGAACCCGACTCCGCCAGATCCCATCTGCAGATTCAGAATCCAGATCCCATACTCCAGACCCTGACTCCAGACCCCGACATCAGATCTTGACTTCTCCAAACCCCCAGTCCTCCAGAACCCGACTCGAGACTCCAAATCCAGACACCGACTCCAGACCCCGACTCCAGGTCCCGACTCCAGACCTTAACTCCAGACCCCAACTCCAGAACACGAGTCCTCCAGACCGCGACTCCAGTCTCCGATTCCAGACCCCGACTTGAGACTCCGAATCCAGACCCCAACTCCAGATCCAGACTCCTCCAGCCCGCCAGTCGTCCAGACCGCGACTTGAGACTCCGGCTCCAGAACCCACCTCCAGACCCCGACTCCAGACCCTGACCCCAGACCGCGACTCCACACCCCAACTCCAGACACCAAATCCAGATCCCGACTCATCCAGTCCCCGACTCCAGACCCCGACTCCAGACCCCGACTCCAGATCCCGACTCCTGATCCTGACTTCAGACCCTGACACCAGATCACAACTCAAGTCCCCAAGCCCCAACCCCGGCCCGAGACTCCAAGTCCTCCAGAACCTGACTCCAGAGCCCAAGTCCAGACCCCGACTCCAGACCCCGACTGCAGACTCTGAATTCAGACCCCGACTCCAGACCCCGACTCAAGACTTTGACTCCAGACCCCGACGCTAGACCCCAACTCCTCCAGTCCCCGACTCCAGAGCCGACTCCAGACCCTGACTCCAGACCACAAATCCAGACCCCAAATCCTCCAAACTCCGACTCCTGTCCCCAACTCCAGACCCCGCCTCCGACCCCCCAACTCCAGACCCCGAATCCAGACCCCCACTCCTCCAGACCCTGACTCGAGAGCCCGACTCCAGAGCACGACTCTGAATCCAGACCACGATTCCAGAATCCGACTATAGTCCCCGACTCCCGACCCCAACTACAGAACCCAACTCTCCCGGACCCAGACTCGAGACTCCGAATCCAGACCTCGACTCCAGACACCGACTCCAGACCCCAACATCAGACTGCGAATCCTGATCCCTACTCCAGACCCCAACTCCAGACACCAACTCCAGACCCAGTCTCCAGATCCCGACTCCAGAACCTGCCTCCAGACCGCCACTCCAGACCCCGACTCTTCCAGTCCCCGCCTCCAGACCCCGCCTCCAGACCCCAACTCCAGTCTCCCACTCCAGACCCTGATTCCTGCAGTCCCCGACTCCAGACCCAGAGTCCAGACCGCAACTCCTCCAGACCCTGACTCCAGAGCCCGACTCCAGAGCCCCACTCCAGACACCGACTCCAGACACCAACTGCAGACATCGAATCCAGAAACCGACTCCAGACCTCGACTCCAGACCTCGACTCCAGACCCCGACTCCAGGTCCAGACTCCATACCCTGACTCCAGACCACGAGTCCAAACCCGGACTCCAGACCCAGTCTCCAGATCACGACTCCAGAATCCGACTCCAGACCCCGATTCCAGACCCCAACTCCAGACGCCGAATCCAGACCACGGTTCCAGACCCCGACTCCAGACTTTGACTCCAGACCCCGTCTCCCAAACGCGCGTCCAGACACCGACTCCTCCAGAACCCGACTCCAGACCCCGACTCAAGACCCCGACTCCAGACCCCGACTCCAGACCACGACTTCAGACACCGACTCCAGACCCCGACTCCAGACCACCACCGCAGACCCCAATTCCAGACCCCAACTCCAGACCCCGAGTCCAGATCCCGACTCCAGACCCCGAATATAGACCCCGACTCTGTACCCCGACTCCTGACCCTGAGTCCTCCAGACCCCGACATGAGACTCCGAATCCAACCCCAACTCCTGATCCTGACTCCTCCAAAGGCCCAGTGCTCCAGACCCCGACTAGAGACTACAAATCCAGACACCGACTGCAGACCCCGACTCCAGACCAATACTGCAGACACAGAATCTAGTCCCCGACTCCAGACCCCACCTCCAGACCTCGACTCCAGACCCTGACTCCAGATCCCGACTCCAGGCCACGAGCCCAAACACCGGGCCTAGACTCCGACTCCTCCAGAACCTGACTCCAGAGCCCAAGTCCAGATCCCAACTCCAGACCCCGACTCCAGACACTGACTCCAGATCACGACTCCAGACCCCGACTCCCAACCACGAGTCGAAAGCCAGACTCCAGACCCCGACACCTCCAGACCCCGACTCCTCCAGACCCCAACTCCAGACCCCGACTCCAGACCCTGACTCCAGACCACGCCTTCAGACGCCGACTCCAGACACCGACTCCAGACCACCACCGCAGACCCCGACTCCAGATGCCAACTCCAGACCCCGACTCCTCCAGACCCCGACTCCAGACCCCGACTATAGACCCCGACTCCAGACCCCGACTCCTGACCCCGAGTCCTCCAGACCCCGACATGAGACTCCGAATCCAGACCCCAACTCCAGATCCCGACTCCTCCAAAGGCCCAGTGCTCCAGACCACGACTAGAGACTCCAAATACAGACACCGACTGCAGACCCTGACTTCAGACCAAGACTGCAGACACCGAATCCAGACCCCGAATCCAGTCCCCACCTCCAGACCTCAACTCCAGACCCTGACTCCAGATCCCGACTCCAGACCCTGACACTAGACCCCAGCTCCAGACCACGAGCCCAAACACCGGGCCTAGGCTCCGACTTCTCCAGAACCTGACTCCAAAGCCCAATTCCAGAACCCGACTACAGACCCCGACTCCAGACACTGACTCCAGATCACGACTCCAGACCCCGACTCCAGACCCCGACTCCAGACCCCGACTCCAGACAATGACTCCAGACCCTGACTCCAGACCCCTACTCTGGATCATGACTCCAGTCCCCGACTCCAGACTTCGACTCCAGACCCCAACTCCCAACCTCGAGTCGAAACCCGGACTCAAGACCCCGACTCCTCCAGACCCCGACTCCAGTCCCCAACTCCAGAACCCGACCACAGTCCCCGACTCCAGACCCCGACTCCTCCAGTCCCCGACTCCAGACCCCTACTCCAGACCCCGACTTCAGACCCCGACGCCAGACCTCGACTCCAGAACACGTCTCCAGAACCCGCCTCCAGACCCCGCCTCCAGACCCGCACTCCAGACCCCGACTCCTGCATCCCCAACTCCAGACCCCGAGTCCAAACCCCGACTCCTCCAGGCCCTGAATCAAGAGCCCGGCTCCAGAGCCCGACTCCAGATGACGACTCAAGACTCTGAATCCAGACCACGACTCCAGAATCTGACTATAGTCCCCGACACCCGACCCCAACTACAGAACCCAACACCTCCGGACCCCGTCTCGAGACACCGACTCCAGACCCCGCCTCCAGACCCCGCCTCCAGACCCGCACTCCAGACCCCGACTCCTGCAGTCCCCAACTCCAGACCCCGAGTCCAAACCCCGACTCCTCCAGACCCTGACTCGAGAGCCCGGCTCCAGAGCCCGACTCCAGACAACGACTCAAGTCCCCAACTTCAGACTCTGAATCCTGATCCCTACTCCACACACCGACTCCAGATCCCAACTCCAGCCCCCGACTGCAGAACCTGACTGCAGACCCCGCCTTCAGACCGCCACTCCAGACCCCGACTCCTCCAGTCCCCGACTGCAGACCCCGCCTCCAGACCCCCACTCCAGACTCCCACTCCAGACCCTGACTCCTGCAGTCCCTGACTCCCGACCCAGAGTCCAGACCGCGACTCCTCTGGACCCTGACTCCAGAGCCTGACTCCAGAGTCCGACTCCAGAGCCCGACCCCAGACACCGACCCCAGATCCCGACTCCAGACCCCGACTCCAGACCACACTATAGCCCCCGACTCCAGACACCGACTCCAGAACCCGACGCATCCAAACCCTGACTCGAGACTCTGAATCCAGACCCCGACTCCAGACCCCGACTGCAGATCCGAATCCAGACCCAATACTCCAGACCCCGACTCCAGACCCCGACTTCAGATCCCGACTCCTCCAAAACCCCAGTACTCCAGACCCCGACTCCAGACCTCGACTCCAGACCCCGACTACAGATCACGACTCCAGACCCTGACTCCAGAACCTGACTCCAGAGCCCGACTCCAGACACTAAATCCAGATCCCGACTCCAGACCCCGACTCAAGACAACAACTCCAGACCCGACTTTAGTCCCCGACTCCAGACCCCGACTCCTCCAGACCAGGACTCGAGACTCCGAATCCTGATCCTGACACCAGACCCTGACTCCAGACCCCAACTCCAGGCACCAACTCCTCCAGACACCAACTTGAAACCCCGAATCCAGAGCCTGACTACAGACGCCCACCTCCAGACCCCGACTCCAGACCCCGACTCCAGACCCCGACGCCAGACCCCGACTCCAGACCCCAACTCCAGACCCCAACTCCAGAACACGAGTCCGCCAGACCCTGACTCCAGACCCGGACTCCAGACCCCAACTCCAGCCCCCGACTTCAGGCCCCGACTCCAGACCCCGACTCCAGATCCTTTCTCCTCCAGCACGCCAGTCCTCCAGACCCCCACTGGAAACTCCGAATGCAGACACCGACTCCCGAACCCCACTCCAGACCCGACTGCAGACATCGAATCCAGACCCCAACGCCAGACCCCGACTCCAGACCCCGACTCTAGATCCCAACAACAGACTTCAACTCCTCCAGGCACCGACACCAGATCCCGACTCCAGACCCCGACTACAGACCCCGCTTCCCGATCCCGACACCAGACGTCAACTCCTCCAGGCCCCGACACCAGATCCCGACTACAGACCCCGACTCCAGACCCCGACTCCAGACCCGGACTGCAGACTCCCAATCCAAAACCCGACTCCAGACCCCGACTCCAGAATTCGACTACAGACCTCGACTCCCGACCGCGAGTCCAAACCCGGACTCCAGATCCCGACTCCTCCAGACCCCGACTCCAGATCCCAACTCCAGATCCCGACTCCAGACCCCGACTCCAGACCCCAACTGCAGCCCCCAACTCCAGAACCCGACTATAGTCCTCGACTCCAGACCCCGACTCCAGAACCCAACTCCTCCAGACCCTGACTCGAAACTACGACTCCAGTCCACGACTCCAGTCCCCGACACCGGACCCCGACTCCAGACACCGACTCCAGACCCCGACTCCAGACCCTGAATCATCCAGACACCGATTCCAGCCCCGGACTACTCCAGACCCCGACTATAGACCCCGACTGCAGACCCCGACTCCTGACACCAACTCCTCCAGACCCTGACTTGAGACTCCGAAAGCAGACCCCGACTCCAGATCCCGACTCCTCCAGTCCCCGACACCACATCTTGACTCCACTCCCTGACTCCAGACCCAGACTCCAGACCCCGACTCCACCAGATGCCGAGTTGAGACTCCGAATCCAGACCCCGAGTCCAGACCCCGACTCCAGACGCCGCCTCCAGACCCGCACTCCAGACCCCAACACCTCCAGACCCCGACTCCAGATCCAAACTCCAGACCCCGACTAAAGACCCCGACTCCAGACCCCGACTCAAGACTCTGAATCCAGATCCCGGCTCCAGACCCTGACTCCTCTTGATGCCCCGTCCTCCAGACTCCGACTCAAGACTCCGTATCCAGACACCGACTCCAAACGCCGACTCCAGACCCCGACTGCAGACACTGAATCCAGACCCTGACTCCAGACCCCGACTCCAGACCCCGACTCCTCCAGTCCCAGACACAACATCCTGACTCCACTCCCTGACTCCAGACCCCGACTCCAGACCCGACTCCACCAGACGCCGAGTCGAGACTCCGAATCCAGACCCCGAGTCCAGACCCCGACTCCAGACCCCGCCTCCAGACATGCACTCCAGAACCCGACACCTCCAGACCCCGACTCTGGACCCCAACTCCAGACCCCGACTAATGATCTCGACTCGAGACCCCAACTCGAGACTCTAAATCCAGATCCCTGCTCCAGGCCCCGACTCCTCTTGATGCCCAGTCCTCCAGACCCTGACTCGAGACTCTGAATCCAAACACCCACTCCAGACCCCGACTCCAGACCCCAACTCCAGACCCGACTGCAGACACTGAATCCAGACCCCGACTCCAGAGCCTGACTCATCCAGTCCCCTACTCCAGACCCGACTCCAGACACCGATTCCAGACCCCGACTCCAGATCCCGACTCCAGACCTTGACTCCAGATCACGACTCCAGACCCCGACTAAAGACCCCGACTGCAGACCCTGACTCGAGACTCCGAATCCATACGCCAATTCCTCCAGACCTCCAGTCCTCCAGACCTGGACTCGAGACTCCAACTCCAGACCCCAACTCCAGACCCCGACTGCAGACTTCGAATCCAGACCCCGACTACAGACCCTGACTCCAGACCCTGACTCCAGACCCCGACTCCAGACCCTGACTCCAGATCCCGACTCCAGACCCCAAGTCCTACAGACCTCGTCTCCAGACCGCAACTCCAGACCGTGACTCCAGAATCCGCCTCCAGACCCCGACACATCCAGTCCCCGACTTGAGACACCGAATCCTGACACCGACTCCAGACCCCGACCTCGACTCCAGAGCCTGACTCCTGATCCCGACTCCAGACCCTGACACCAGACCCCGACTCCAGTCCCCAAGCCCCAACCCCGGGCCTAGACTCAGACTCCTCCAGAACCTGACTCCAGAGCGCAAGTCCAGACCCCGACTCCAGACCCCGAATCCAGACCCCGACTAAAGACCCCGACTCGAGACCCCGACTCGAGACTCTGAATCCAGATCCCTGCTCCAGGCCCCAACTCCTCTTGATGCCCAGTCCTCCAGACCATGACTCGAGACTCTGAATCCAGACACCGACTCCAGACCACGACTCCAGACCCCGTCTGCAGACACTGAATCCAGACCCCGACTCCAGAGTCCGACTCATCCAGTCCCCGACTCCAGACCCCGACTCCAGACCTCGACTCCAGATCCCGACTCCAGACCGCAACTAAAGACGCCGACTCCAGACCCTGACTCGAGACTCCGAATCCATACGCTGACTCCTCCAGACCTCCAGTCCTCCAGACCTGGACTCGAGACTCCAACTCCAGACCCCGACTAAAGACGCCGACTCCAGACCCTGACTCAAGACTCCGAATCCATACGCCGACTCCTCCAGACCTCCAGTCCTCCAGACCTGGACTCGAGACTCCAACTCCAGACCGCGACTCCAGACCGCGACTCCAGACCCCGACTGCAGGCTCCGAATCCAGACCCTGACTACAGACCCTGACTCCAGACCCCGACTCCAGACCCTGACTCCAGATCCCGACTCCAGACCCCAAGTCCTACAGACCTCGTCTCCAGACCACAACTCCAGACCGTGACTCCAGACCCCGACTCCAGACCCCGACTTCAGATCCCGACTCCTCCAAAACCCCAGCCCTCCAGACCCCGACTTGAGACTCCAAATCCAGACACCGACTTCATACCCTGCCTCTAGACCCCAACTCCAGACCTCGACTCCACACACCGAATCCAGATCCCGACTCCAGACAACAACTCGAGACCCGACTTTAGTCCCCGACTCCAGACCCGGACTCCAGAACCCGACTCCTCCAGACCAGGACTCGAGACTCCGAATCCAGATCCTGACACCAGACCCTGACGCCAGACCCCGGCTCCAGGCCCCAACTCCTCCAGACCCCAACTCGAAATGCGGAATCCAGAGCCTGACTGCAGACGCCCACCTCCAGACCCTGACACAAGACCCTGGCTGCTCCAGCCCCCGACACCACATCCCGACTCCAGACCCTGACTCCAGACCCGGACTCCAGACCCCGACTCCAGCCCCCGACTTCAGGCCCCGACTCCAGATCCCTACTCCAGACCCCGACTCCAGACCCCGACGCCAGACCCCGACTCCAGACCCCAACTCCAGACCCCAACTCCAGAACACGAGTCCTCCAGACCCTGACTCCAGACCCAGACTCCAGACCCCGACTCCAGCCCCCGACTTCAGGCCCCGACTCCAGACCTCGACTCCAGATCCTGACTCCTCCAGCCCGCCAGTCCTCCAGACCCCGACTACAGACTCTGAATCCAGACACCGACTCCAGACCCCGACTCCAGACCCTGACTGCAGACATCGAATCTAGACCCCAACTCCAGACCCCGACTCCAGACCCCGACTCATCCAGTCCCCGACTCCAGACCCCGACTCCAGACCATGACTCCAGACCTTGACTCCAGATCCTGACTCCTCCAGCCCGCCAGTCCTCCAGACCCCGACTAGAGACTCTGAATCCAGACACCGACTCCAGACCCCGACTCCAGACCCCGACTGCAGACATCGAATCCAGACCCCAACTCCAGACCCCTCCGGACCCTGACTCCAGAGCCCGACTCCAGAACCTGACTCCAGACAGCGAATCCAGGTCCCGACTCCAGAACCCAACTCCAGAACCCGACTCCTGACCCCAACTGCAGTCTCCGAATCCAGAACCATACTCCAGACCCCGACTTCGGACCCTGACTCCAGACCCCAACGCCAGACCCCGACTCCAGACCCCGACTCTAGATCCCAACAACAGACTTCAACTCCTCCAGGCACCGACACCAGATCCCGACTCCAGACCCCGACTACAGACCCCGCTTCCTGATCCCGACACCAGACGTCAACTCCTCCAGGCCCCGACACCAGATCCCGACTACAGACCCCAACTCCAGACCCGGACTGCAGACTCCCAATCCAAAACCCGACTCCAGACCCCGACTCCAGAATTCGACTACAGACCTCGACTCCCGACCGCGAGTCCAAACCCGGACTCCAGATCCCGACTCCTCCAGACCCCGACTCCAGATCCCAACTCCAGATCCCGACTCCAGACCCCGACTCCAGACCCCAACTGCAGCCCCCAACTCCAGAACCCGACTATAGTCCTCGACTCCAGACCCCGACTCCAGAACCCAACTCCTCCAGACCCTGACTCGAAACTACGACTCCAGTCCACGACTCCAGTCCCCGACGCCGGACCCCGACTCCAGACACCGACTCCAGACCCCGACTCCAGACCCTGAATCATCCAGACACCGATTCCAGCCCCGGACTACTCCAGACCCCGACTATAGACCCCGACTGCAGACCCCGACTCCTGACACCGACTCCTCCAGACCCTGACTTGAGACTCCGAAACCAGACCCCGACTCCAGATCCCGACTCCTCCAGACACCCAGTCCTGCAGACGCCAACTAGAGACTCTGAATCCAGACACCGACTCCAGACCCCAACTCCAGCCCCCGACTGCTGGCACCAAATCCATTGCCTGACTCCAGACCCCGAGTCCTACAGACCGCGTCTCCAGACCCCAACTCCAGACCCCGACCCCGACACAAGACATCGAATCCTGACACCGACTCCAGATATCCACTCCAGACCTCGACTCCAGACCTCAAATCCTCCAGACCCTGACTCCAGGTCCCGATTCCAGACCCTGACACCAGGCCCGAACTCCAGACCCCCGAGCCCAAACCCCGGGCCTAGACTCCGACTCCTCCAGAACCTGACTCCAGACCCCAAGTCCAGACTCCGACCCCGGACCCCGACTCCAGACACCGACGCCAGATCACGACTCCAGACCCCGACTAAAGCACCGGAATCCAGACCCTGACTCGAGACTCCGAATCCATACCCCGACTCCAGACCCCGACAGCAGACTCCGAATCCAGACCCTGACTACAGTCCCTGACTACAGACCCTGACTCCAGACCCCGACTCCAGACCTCGACTCAAGACCCTGACTCCAGATCTCGACTCCAGAGTGTGATATCAGACCCCGGCTCTAGACCCCGAGTCCAAACCCCGGGCCTAGACTCCGAATCCTCCAGAACCTGACTCCAGAGCCCAAGTCCAGACCCCGACTCCAGCCCCCGACTTCAGCCCCCAACTCCAGCCCCCGACTCCAGACCCCGACTCAAGACACTGACTCCACATCACGACTCCAGTCCCAGACTCCTGACTCTGAATGCATACCCCGACTCACCCAGACCCCAACTGCTCCAGACCCCGACTCCAGACCCAGACTGCAGACTCCGAATCCAGACCCCGACTACAGACCCTGACTACAGACCCCGACTCCAGACCCCGAGTCCTACAGACCGCATCTCCAGACCCCAACTACAGACCCCGACTCCAGACCCTGCCTCCAGACCCCAACTCATCCAGTCCCCGACTCCAGACACTGAATCCTGTCACCGACTCCAGACATCCACTCCATACCTCGACTGCAGACCTCGAATCCTCCAGACCCAGACTCCAGGTCCCGATTCCAGACCCTGACACCTGACCCAAACTCCAGACCCCTGAGCCCAAACCCCAGGCCTGGACTCCGACTCCTCCAGAACCTGACTCCAGACCCCAAGTCCACACTCCGACTCCTGACCCCAACTCCAGACACCGACTGCAGACTCCGAATCCAGACCCCGACTACAGACCCAGACTCCAGACCCCGACTCCAGACCCTGACTCCAGACCCCATCTCCAGACCCCGACTCCAGACCTCGACTCCAAACATCCCAGACCCCGTCTGCAGATCTGACTCCAGACCCCGACTCCAGACCCCGACACGAGACTCTCAATCCAGACCCCGACTCCAGACCCCGCTTCCTGATCCCGACACCAGACGTCAACTCCTCCAGGCCCCGACACCAGATCCCGACTACAGACCCCGACTCCAGACCCCGACTCCAGACCCGGACTGCAGACTCCGAATCCAGAACCCGACTCCAGACCCCGACTCCAGAATTCGACTACAGACCTCGAATCCCAACCGCGAGTCCAAACCCGGACTCCAGATCCCGACTCCTCCAGACCCCGACTCCAGTTCCCAACTCCAGATCCCGACTCCAGACCCCGACTCCAGACCCCAACTGCAGCCCCCAACTCCAGAACCCGACTATAGTCCTCGACTCCAGACCCCGACTCCATAACCCAACTCCTCCAGACCCTGACTCGAGACTACGACTCCAGACCACGACTCCTTTCCCCGACGCCGGACCCCGACTCCAGACACCGACTCCAGACCCCGACTCCACACGCTGAATCATCCAGACACCGATTCCAGCCCCGGACTACTCCAGACCCCGACTATAGACCCCGACTGCAGACCCCGAATCCTGACACCGACTCCTCCAGACCCTGACTTGAGACTCCGAAACCAGAACCCGACTCCAGATCCCGACTCCTCCAGACACCCAGTCCTGCAGACGCCAACTAGAGACTCTGAATCCAGACACCGACTCCAGACCCCGACTCCAGCCCCCGACTGCTGGCACCAAATCCATTGCCTGACTCCAGAACCCGAGTCCTACAGACCGTGTCTCCAGACCCCAACTCCAGACCCCGACCCCGACACCAGACACCGAATCCTGACACCGACTCCAGACATCCACTCCAGACCTCGACTCCCGACCTCGAATCCTCCAGACCCTGACTCCAGGTTCCGATTCCAGACCCTGACACCAGGCCCGAACTCTAGACCCCCGAGCCCAAACCCGGGCCTAGACTCCGACTCCTCCAGAACCTGACTCCAGACCCCAAGTCCAGACTCCGACCCCTGACACCGACTCCAGACACCGACGCCAGATCATGACTCCAGACCCCGACTAAAGCACCGGACTCCAGACACTGACTCAAGACTCCGAATCCATACCCCGACTCCAGACCCCGACTGCAGACTCCGAATCCAGACCCCGACTCCAGACCCTGACTACAGACCCCGACTCCAGACCCCGACTCCAAACCCCGACTCCAGTCCCCGACACCAGACCCCGACTCCAGACCCTGACTCCAGACCCTGACTGCAGACCATGACTCCAGACCCCGTCTCCAGACCCCGACACCAGATCTCGACTCCAGACCCCAAGTCCTACAGACCTCGTCTCCAGACCCCGACTCCAGACCTCGACCCCAGACCCCGACTCCAGACCCCCACTCCAGACACCCACACCAGACCCCGACTCCTGCAGTCCCCGACTCCAGACACGGACTCCTCCGGACCCTGACTCCAGAGCCCGACTACAGAACCCGACTCCAGACACCGAATCCAGGTCCCGACTCCAGAACCCAACTCCAGAACCCGACTCCTGACCCCAACTGCAGTCTCCGAATCCAGACCCATACTCTAGACCCCGATTTCGGACCCTGACTCTAGACCCCGACGCCAGACCCCGACTCCAGACCCCGACTCCAGACACCGACTCCAGACCCCGACTCTAGATCCCAACAACAGACTTCAACTCCTCCAGGCACCGACACCAGATCCCGACTCCAGACCCCGACTCCAGACCCCGACTCCAGACCCTGACTCCAGACCCCATCTCCAGACCCCGACTCCAGATCCCGACTCCGGACCTTGACTCCAGACCTCCCAGACCCCGTCTCCAGATCTCGACTCCAGACCCTGACCCCACACCCCGACACGAGACTCTCAATCCAGACCCCGAATCCAGACCCCAACTACAGACCACGCTTCCAGATCCCAACACCAGGCGTCAACTCCTCCAGGCCCCGACACCAGATCCCGACTGCAGACCCCGACTCCAAACCCTGACTCCAGACCCCGACTCCAGACCCCAACTCCAGAATTTGACTCCAGACCCCGACTCCCGACCGCGAGTCCAAACCTGGACTCCAGACCCCGACTCCTCCAGACCCCGCCTCCAGACACCCACTCCAGACACCCACTCCAGACCCCGACTCCTGCAGTCCCCGAGTCCAGACACGGACTCCTCCGGACCCTGACTCCAGAGCCCGACTCCAGAACCCGACTGCAGAACCCAACTCCTGACCCCAACTGCAGTCTCCGAATCCAGACCCATACTCCAGACCCCGACTTCGGACCCTGACTCCAGACCCCATCTCCAGACCCCGACTCCAGACCCCAACTCCAGACCTTGACTCCAGACATCCCAGACCCCGTCTGCAGATCCCGACTCCAGACCCCAACTCCAGACCCCGACACGAGACTCTCAATCCAGACCCCGACTCCAGACCCCGACTATAGACCCCGACTGCAGACCCCGACTCCTGACACCAACTCCTCCAGACCCCGACTTGAGACTCTGAAACCAGACCCCGACTACAGATCCCGACTGCTCCAGACACCCAGTCCTGCAGACCCCGACTAGAGACTCCGAATCCAGACACCGACTCCAGACCCCGACTCCAGCCCCCGACTGCTGGCACCAAATCCAGAGCCCAACACCAGACCCCGACTCCAGACCCCGACTCATCCAGTCCCCGACACCAGACACCGAATCCTGACACCGACTCCAGACCCCGACTCCTCCAGACCCCAACAATAGACCCCAACTCCATACCCTGACTCCTGACATCGACTCCTCCAGACCCTGACGTGAGACCCCGAATCCAGACCCCGACTCCAGCTCCCAACTCCTCCAGATGCCTAGTCCTCCATACCCTGACTAGAGACTAAGAATCCGGACCCCGACTCCAGACCCCGACTCCAAACCTCGACTCCTCCAGACCCCATCTCCAGACCCCGACTCCAGACCCTGACTCCGCCAGCCCCCGACACCACATCCCGACTCCATTCCCTAACTCCAGACCCCGACTGCAGACCCTGACTCCTCCAGACACCGAGTCGAGACCCCGACTCCAGACCCCGCCTCCAGACCCGCACTCCAGACCCCGACACCTCCAGTCCCCGACTCCAGACCCCGACTAAAGACCCCGACTCTGGACCCTGACTCGAAACTCCAAATCCAGACCCCAGCTCCAGACCCCGACTCCTCCAGACCACCAGTCACCCCGACCACGGCTCGAGACTCCGACTCCAGACCCCGACTGCGGGCTCTGAATCCAGAACCCGACTCCAGAACCCGACTCCAGACTTCAACTCCAGATTTCGACTCCAGACCCCGACTCCTCCATTCCCCTACTCCAATGCTGACTCCAGACCCTGACTCCAGACCCCGACTCCTCCAGACCACGAATCCAGACCCCGACTTATCCAGACCCTGGCTCCAGACCCCGACTCCAGAAGCCGACTACAGACCTCGACTCCAGACCTCGACTCCTCCAGACCCCGTCTCCAGATCCCGACACCAGGCCCTGACACCAGACCCCGACTCTAGGCCCCAACTCCTCCAGAACCCAACTCGAAACTCTGAACCCCGACAAAAGACCCTGACTGCTCCACCCCCTGACACCACATCCCGACTCCAGACCATGACTCCAGACGGTGACTCCAGACCCCGACTCCTCCTGACGCCGACTCCTCCTGACGCTGACTCAAGACTCCGAATCCAGACCCCGACTCCAGACCCTGCCTGCAGACCCAGCCTCCAGACCCCGATTCCAGATCCCGACACCAGACGTCAACTCCTCCAGGCGCCGACACCAGATCCTGACTGCAGACCATGACTCCAGACCCCGTCTCCAGACCCCGACTCCAGATCTCGACTCCAGACCCCAAGGCCTACAGACCTCATCTCCAGACCCCGCCTCCAGACCTCGACCCCAGACCCCACCTCCAGACCCACACTCCAGACACCCACTCCAGACCCCAACTCCTGCAGTCCCCGAGTCCAGACACCGACTCCTCCGGACACTGACTCCACAGCGTGACTCCAGAACCTGACTCCAGACACCGAATACAGGTCCCGATTCCAGACCATGACTCCAGAACCCGACTCCTGACCCCAACTGCAGTCTCCGAATCCAGACCCATGCTCCAGACGCCAACTCCAGAACCCGACTATAGTCCTCGACTCCAGACCTCGACTCCAGAACCCGACTCCTCCAGACCCCGACTCGAGACTACAACTCCAGACCATGACTCCAGTCCCCGACGCCAGACCCTGACTCCGGACCCCGACTCCAGACCCCGACTCCAGACCCTGACTCATCCAGACCCCGATTCCAGCCCCCGACCACTACAGACCCCGACTAATGACCCCGACTGCAGACCCCTTCTCCAGATCCCGACTCCTCCAGACACCCAGTCCTGCAGACCCCGACTAGAGACTCCGAATCCAGACACCGACTCCAGACCCCGACTCCAGCCCCCGACTGCTGGCACCAAATCCATTGCCTGACTCCAGACCCCGAGTCCTACAGACCGCATCTCCTACAGACCGCATCTCCAGAGCCCAACTCCAGACCCCGACTCCAGACCCCGACTCATCCAGTCCCCGACACCAGACACCGAATCCTGACACCGACTCCAGACATCCACTCCAGACCTTGACTCCAACCTCGAATCCTCCAGACACTGACTCCAGATCCTGATTCCAGACCCTGACACCAGACCCGAACTCCAGACCCCGAGCCCAAACCCCGGGCCTAGACTCCGACTCCTCCAGAACCTGACTCCAGACCCCAAGTCCAGACTCCGACCCCTGACCCCAACTCCAGACACCGACGCCAGATCACGACTCCAGACCCTGACTACTGAACCGGACTCCAGACCCTGACTCGAGACTCTGAATCCATACCCCGACTCCAGACCCCGACTGCAGACTCCGAATCCAGACCCTGACTACAGACCCGGACTACAGACCCTGACTCGAGACTCTGAATCCATACCCCGACTCCAGACCCCGACTCCAGACCCCGACTCCAGATCGCGACTCCAGACCTTGAATCCCGACCCCGACTCCAGACCCCGACTCCAGACCGCGAGTCCAAACCCGGACTCCAGATCCCGACTCCTCCAGGCCCCGACTCCAGATCCGGACTCCAGACCCCGACTCCAGACCCCGACTCCAGCCCCCAACTCCAGAATCCAACTATAGTCCTCGACTCCAGACCTCGACTCCAGAACACGACTCCTCCAGACCCCGACTCGAGACTACGACTCCAGAACCCGACTCCAGACCCCGACTCCAGACCCGGACTGCAGACTCCGAATCCGACCCCGACTCCAGAATTCGACTCCAGACACCGACTCGCGACCCGCTAGTCCAAACCCAGACTCCAGATCCCGACTCCTCCAGACCCCAACTCCAGATCCCGACTCCAGATCTGGACTCCAGAACCCAACTATAGTCCTCGACTCCAGACCCCGACTCCTCCAGACCCTGACTCGAGACTATGACTCCAGACCCCGACTCCGGTCCCCAATGCCAGACCCCGACTCCAGACCCTGACTCCAGACCCTGGCTCATCCGGACCCCGATTCCATCCCCCGACTACTCCAGACCCCTACTCCAGACCCCGACTATAGACCCCGACTCCTGACACCGACTCCTCCAGACCCCGACTTGTGACTCCGAAACCAGCCCCCGACTCCAGATCCCAACTCCTCCAGACACCCAGTCCTGCAGACCCCGACTAGAGACTCCGAATCCAGACACCAACTCCAGACCCCGACTCCAGACCCCAACTACAGACCCCGCTTCCAGATCCCGACACCAGGCGTCAACTCCTCCAGGCCCCGACACCAGATCCCGACTACAGACCCCGACTCCAAACCCTGACTCCAGACACCGACTCCAGACCCTGACTCCAGAATTCGACTCCAGGCCCGACTCCCGACCGCGAGTCCAAACCCGGACTCCAGACCCCGACTCCTCCAGACCCTGACTCCAGATCCGGATTCCAGACCCTGACTCCAGACCCCGACTCCAGCCCCCATCTCCTGAACCTGACTATAGTCCTCGACTCCAGTCCCCAATGCCAGAACCCGACTCCAGACCCCGACTCCTCCAGACCCCGTCTCCAGATCCCGACACCAGGCCCTGACATCAGACCCCGACTCTAGGCCCCAAATCCTCCAGACCCCAAATCGAAACTCCGAATCCAGAGCCTGACTACAGACCCCCGCCTCCATACCCCGACAAAACACCCTGACTGCTCCAGCCCCCGACACCACGTCCCGACTCCAGACCCTGACTCCAGACCACGACTCCAGACCCCGACTCCTCCTGACGCCGACTCAAGACTCTGAATCCTGACCCCGACTCCAGAAACTGCCTGCAGACCCATCCTCCAGACCCCGACTCCTCCAGTCCCCGACTCCAGACCCCGACTCCAGACCCCGACTACGGACCCCGCTTCCAGATCCCGACACCAGACGTCAACTCCTCCAGGCCCCGACACCAGATCCCAACTGCAGACCATGACTCCAGACCATATCTCCAGACCCCGACTCCAGATCTCGACTCCAGATCCCAAGTCCTACAGACCTCGTCTCCAGACCACGACTCCAGACCTCGACTCCAGACCCCGCCTCCAGACTCCCACTCCAGACAGCCACTCCAGACCCCGACTCCTGCAGTCCCCGAGACCAGACACCGACTCCTCCGGACCCTGATTCCAGACCCCGACTCCAGACGCAGACTCCAGGTCCTGACTCCTCCAGACCCCAACTCAAATCTCCGAATCCAGTGCCTGACTACAGACCCCTGCCTCCAAACCCCGACAAAAGACACTGACTGCTCCAGCCCCCGACACCACATCCCGACTCCAGACCCTGACTCCAGACCCCGGCTCCAGACCCCGACACCAGACCTCGACTTCTCCAGCCCCCGACACCCGACCCTGACTCCAGACCCCGACTCCAGACCCCGACTCCTCCTCATGCCAAATCAAGACTCCGAATCCAGACCCCGACTCCAGACCCTGCCTGCAGACCCAGCCTCCAGACCACCACCCCAGACCCCGACTCCTCCAGTCCCCAACTCCAGACCCCAACTCCAGACCCCGACTCCAGATCCCGACACCAGACTTCAACTCCTCCAGGCGCCGACACCAGATCCTGACTACAGACCCTGACTCCAGACACCGACTCCAGGCCCTGACTCCAGACCCTGTCTCCAGACCCCGACTCCAGACCTCGACTCCAGACCTCGAATACTCCAGACCCCGTCTCCAGATCCCGACTCCAGACCCCGACTTGAGACTCTCAATCTCGACCCCGACTCCAGATCCCTACTCCTCCAACCGCCGACACCACATCACGACTCCACTCCCTGACTCCAGACCCCAACTGCAGACCCTGACTCCTCCAGATGCCAAGTTGAGACCCCGACTCCAGACCCCGCCTCCAGAACCGCACTCCAGACCCTGACACCTCCAATCCCCGACTCCAGACCCCGACTGAAGACCCCGACTCCAGACCCCCAGTCCTCCCAACCCCGGCTCGAGAATCCGACTCCAGACCCCGACTCCAGACACCGACTGCAGACTCTGAATCCAGAACCCGACTCCAGACACCGACTTCAGACTTCGACTCCACACTTCGACTCCAGACCCCGACTCCAGACCCTGACTCATCCAGACCCCACCTCCAGACCCGCACTCCAGACCCCGACACCTCCAGTCCCCGACTCCAGAGCCCGACTAAAGACCCCGACTCCAGACCCCGCCTCCAGACCCCAACTCATCCAGTCCCCGACTCCAGACACCAAATCCTGACAACGACTCCAGACATCCACTCCAGACCTCGACTCTAGACCTCGAATCCTCCAGACCCTGACACCAGGTCCTGATTCCAGACCCTGACACCAGACCCGAACTCCAGACCCCCGAGCCCAAACCCCGGGCCTAGACCCCGACTCCTCCAGAACCTGACTCCAGACCCCAAGTCCAGACTCCGACTCCTGACCCCAACTCCAGACCCCGACTGCAGACTCCAAATCCAGACCCCGACTACAGCCCCTGACTACAGACCCCGACTCCAGACCCCGACTCCAGACCGCGACTCCAGACCCCGAATCCAGACCCCGACTCCAGACTCCGACTACAGACCCCGACTCCTCCAGTCACTGGCTCCAGACCCCGACTACAGACCTCGACTCCAGACCCCGACTCCAGACCCCGACCCATCCAGACCCCGACTCCAGACCCTGACTCCAGACCTCGACTCCCCCAGACCCCATCTCCAGACCCCGACACCAGATACAGACTCCAGACCCCGATTCAAGACTCTCAATCCAGCCCCCGACTCCAGACCCCGAGTCCAGACCCTGACTCCTCCAGACACCGAGTCGAGACCCCGACTCCAGACTCCGCCTCCAGACCCGCACTCCAGACCCCGACACCTCCAGTCCCCGACTCCAGACCCCGACTAAAGACCCCGACTCCAGACCCCGACTCAAAAGTCCGAATCCAGACCCCGGTTCCAGACCCCGACTACAGACCCCGACTCCAGACCCCGACTACGGACCCCGCTTCCAGATCCCGACACCAGACGTCAACTCCTCCAGGCCCCGACACCAGATCCCGACTGCAGACCATGACTCCAGACCACGTCTCCAGACCCCGATTCCAGATCTCGACTCCAGACCCCAAGTCCTACAGACCTCGTCTCCAGACCACGACTCCAGACCTCGACTCCAGACCCCAACTCCAGACTCCCACTCCAGACACCCACTCCAGACCCCAACTCCTGCAGTCCCCGAGTCCAGACACCGACTCCTCCGGACCCTGATTCCAGAGCCCGACTCCAGACACGGAATCCAGGTCCTGACTCCAGACCCCGACTCCAGATGCCGACCCCAGACCCCGACTCTAGATCCCAACAACAGACTTCAACTCCTCCAGGCCCCGACACCATATCCCGACTACAGACGCTGACTCCAGACCCCGACTCCAGACCCTGACTCCAGACCCCATCTCCAGACCCCGACTCCAGACCTCGACTCCAGACCTCGACTCCAGACCTCCCAGACCCCGTCTCCAGATCCCGACTCCAGACCCCGACTCCAGACCCCGTCTCCAGATCCAGACTCCAGACCCCAACACGACACTCTCAATCTAGACCCCGACTTCAGACCCCGAATATAGACCCCGCTTCCAGATCCCGACACCAGACGTCAACTCCTCCAGGCCCCGAAACCAGATCCCGACTGCAGACCATGACTCCAGACCCCGTCTCCAGACCCCGACTCCAGATCACGACTCCAGACCCCGACTCCAGACCCCAAGTCCTACAGACCTCGTCTCCAGAACCCAACTCCAGACCTCGACCCCAGACGCTGCCTCCATACCCCCACTCCAGACACCCACTCCAGACCCCGACTCCTGCAGTCCCCGAGTCCAGACACCGACTCTTCCAGACCCCGACTCCAGTTCCCGACTCCAGACACGGAATCCAGGTCCTGACTCCAGACCCCGACTCCAGACCCGACTATAGCCCCTGACTCTAGAACCCGACTCCTGACCCCAACTGCAGTCTCCGACTCCAGACCCCGACTCTAGATTCCAACACCAGACTTCAAATCTTCCAGGCCCCGACAACTGATCCCGACTACAGACGCTGACTCCAGACCCCTACTCCACACCCCTACTCCAGACCCTGACTCCAGATCCCGTCTCCAGACCCCGACTCCAAACCCCGACTTCAGGCCCCAACTCGAGACTTTCAATCCAGTCCCCGACTCCAGACCCCGACTCCTGACCCTGACTCCTCCAGCCCTGACACCACATCCCGACTCCACTCCCTGACTCCAGACCCCGACTGCAGACCCTGACTCCTCCAGATGCCAAGTCGAGACCCCGACTCCGGTCCCCGCCTCCAGACCCGCACTCCAGACCCCGACACCTCCAGACCCCCACTCCTCCCGACCCCGACTCGAGACTCCATCTCCAGACCCCTACTACAGACCCCGACTGCAGACTCTGAATCCAGAACCCGGCTCCAGACCCCGACTCCTCCAGACACCCACTCCAGACCTCGACTCCAAACCTCGAATCCTCCAGACCCTGACTCCAGTTGCCTATTCCAGACACTGACACCAGACCCGAACTCCAGACCCCGAGCACAAACCCAGAGCCTAGACTCCGACTCCTCCAGAACCTGACTCCAGAGCCCAAGTCCAGACTCTGACTCCTGACCCAGACTCCAGACACCGAATCCAGATCACGACTCCAGGCCCCGACTAAAGAACCAGACTCCAGACACCAACTCGAGACTCCGAATCCATACCCCGACTACAGACCCCGACTGCAGACTCCGAATCCAGACCCTGACTACAGACCCCGACTACAGACCCCGACTCCAGAACCCGACTCCAGACCCCGACACCAGACAGCGACTCCAGAGCCGACTCCAGACCCCGACTCCAGACCCCGACTCCTCCAGTCACTGACTCCATACCCCGACTCCAGACCTCGACTCCAGACCCCGACTCCAGACCCCGACTTATCCAGACCCTGACTCATCCAGACCCCGACTCATCCAGACCCCGACTCCAGACCCTGACTACAGACCCCAACTCCAGTCCCCGACTCCAGACCCCGACTCCAGACCGCGACTCCAGAGCCGACTCCACTCCCTGACTCCAGACCATGGCTGCAGACCCTGACTCCATCAGACCCCAACTCAAAACTCCGAATCCAGTGCCTGACTACAGACCCCTGCCTCCAAACCCCGACAAAAGACACTGACTGCTCCAGCCCCCGACACCACATCCCGACTCCAGACCCTGACTCCAGACCCCGGCTCCAGACCCCGACACCAGACCTCGACTTCTCCAGCCCCCGACACCCGACCCTGACTCCAGACCCCGACTCCAGATCCCAACTCCAGACCCCGACTCCTCCTCACGCCGAATCAAGACTCCAAATCCAGACCCCGACTCCAGACCCTGCCTGCAGACCCAGCCTCCAGACCACCACTCCAGACCCCGACTCCTCCAGTCCCCGACAACTGATCCCGACTACAGACGCTGACTCCAGACCCCTACTCCAGACCCCTACTCCAGACCCCGACTCCAGACCCCGACTCCAGACCCCGACTCCTGACCCCGTCTCCTCCAGCCCCGACACCACATCCCGACTCCACTCCCTGACTCCAGACCCCAACTGCAGACCCTGACTCCTCCAGACGCCAAGTCGAGACCCCGACTCCTGTCCCCGCCTCCAGACCGGCACTCCAGACCCCGACAACTCCAGTCCCCGACTCCAGACCCCGACACCTCCAGACCCACGCTCCTCCCGACCCCGACTCGAGACTCCGACTCCAGACCCCTACTACAGACCCCGACTGCAGACACTGAATCCAGAACCCGACTCCAGTCCCCGACTCCAGACCCCGACTCCAGTCCGCGACTCCAGAGCCGACTCCAGACCGCGACTCCAGAGCCGACTCCACTCCCTGACTCCAGACCCTGACTGCAGACCCCGACTCCTCCAGACCCCGACTCCTCCAGACCCCAACTCAAAACTCCGAATCCAGTGCCTGACTACAGACCCCTGTCTCCAAACCCCAACAAAAGACCCTGACTGCTCCAGCCCCCGACACCACATCCCGACTCCAGACCCCGACACCAGACCCTGACTCCAGACCCCGACTCCAGACCCCGGCTCCGGACACCGACTCCTCCTCACGCCGAATCAAGAATCCGAATCCAGACCCCGACTTCAGACCCTGCCTGCAGACCCAGCCTCCAGATACCCACTTCAGACCCCGACTCGTCCAGTCTCCGACTCCAGACCCCAACTCCAGACCCCGACTCCAGATCCCGACACCAGACTTCAACTCCTCTAGGCCCCGACACCAGATCCTGACTACAGACCCTGACTCCAGACACCGACTCCAGACCCCGACTCCAGACCCCAACTCCAGACTCTGAATCCAGAACCCGACTCCAGACACCGACTTCAGACTTCGACTCCAGACTTCGACTCCAGATCCCGACTCCAGACCCCAACTCCAGACCCCGACTCATCCAGACCCCGCCTCCAGACCCGCACTCCAGACCCCGACACCTCCAGTCCCCGACTCCAGAGCCAGTCTAAAGACCCCGACTCCAGACCCTGACTCCAGACCTCGACTCCAGACCCCGACTCCAGACCCCGACTTATCCAGAACCCGGCTCCAGATCCCAACTCAAGATCCCGACTCCAGACGCCGACTCCAGACCTCGACTCCAGACCTCGACTCCTCCAGACCCCGTCTCCAGATCTCGACACCAGGCCCTGACACCAGACCCCCACTCCAGACCCCGACTCCTCCAGTCCGCGACTCCTGAGCCGACTCCAGACCCCATCTCCAGACCCCGACTCCTCCAGTCACTGACTCCAGACGCCGACTCCAGACCTTGACTCCAGGCCCCGACTCCAGACTCCGACTCCTCCAGACCCCCCGTACTCCCAACCCCGACTCAAGACTCCGGCTCCAGACCCCGACTCCAGACCCCGACTACAGACCCCAACTCCAGACCCTGACTCCTCCAGACCCTGACAATAGACCCCGACTCCAGACCCCGACTCCAGATCCCGACACCAGACTTCAACTCCTCCAGGCCCCGACACCAGATCCTGACTACAGACCCTGACTCCAGACACCGACTCCAGACCCTGACTCCAGAACCCATCTCCAGACCCCGACTCCAGACCTCGACTCCAGACCTCGATGACTCCAGACCCCGTCTCCAGATCCCGACTCCAGATCCCGACTTGAGACTCTCAATCAAGACCCCGACTCCAGACCCCTACTCCTCCAGCCCCCGACACCACATCACGACTCCACTCCCTGACTCCAGACCCCGACTCCAGACCCCACCTCCAGACCCGCACTCCAGACCTCGACACCTCCAGTCCCCGACTCCAGACCCCGACTGAAGACCCCAACTCCAGACCCCCAGTCGTCCCAACCCTGACTCGAGTATCCGACTCCAGTCCCCGACTCCAGACCCCGACTGCAGACTCTGAATCCAGAACCCGACTCCAGACACCAACTTCAGACTTCGACTCCAGACTTCGACTCCAGACCCCGACTCCAGACCCCGACTCATCCAGACCCCGCCTCCAGACCCGCACTCCAGACCCCGACACCTCCAGTCCCCGACTCCAGAGCCTGACTAAAGACCCCAACTCCAGACCCCGACTCCTCCAGACCACGACTCCAGACCTCCAGTCCAGACCCCGACTCCAGATCCCGACTTATCCAGAACCCGGCTCCAGATCCAGACTACAGATCCCAACTCCAGACGCCGACTCCAGAACTCTACTCTAGACCTCGACTCCTCCAGACCCCATCTCCAGATCCCGACACCAGGCCCTGACACCAGACCCCGACTCCAGACCCCGACTCCTCCAGTCCGCGACTCCTGAGCCGACTCCAGACCCCATCTCCAGACCCCAACTCCTCCAGTCACTGACTCCAGACGCCGACTCCAGACCTCGACTCCAGGCCCCGACTCCAGACTCCGACTCCTCCAGAACCCCCGCACTCCCGACCCTGACTCAAGACTCCGACTCCAGACCCCGACTACAGACCCCAACTCCAGACCCCAACTCCTCCAGACCCTGACAATAGACCCCGACTACAGACCCCGACTCCAGACCCCGACTCCAGGCCCCGACTCCAGACACTGACTCCACATCATGACTCCAGTCCCCGACTTGTGACTCCGAATCCAAACCCTGACTCCCCTAGACTCCCACTCCTCCAGACCCCGACTCCAGACCCGGACTGCAGACTCCAAATCCAGACACCGACTCGAGATCCCGACTCCCGACCGCGAGTCCAAACCCGGACTCCAGACCCCGACTCCTCCAGACCCTGACTCCAGATCCCGACTCCCGATCCAGACTCCAGACCTCGACTCCAGACCCCGAATCAGGACCCCGACTCCAGACCCCAACTCCAGAACCCAACTCCAGAACCCAACTATAGTCCTCGACTCCAGACCCCGACTCCAGAACCCGACTCCTCCAGACCCCGACTCAAGACTACGACTCCAGACCCCGACTGCAGTCCCCGACGCCAGACCCCAACTCCAGGCCCCGACTCCAGACCCCAACTCCAGACCTCGACTCATCCAGACCCCGACTACAGATCCCGATTCCAGCTCCCGACTACTCCAGACCCCTACAACAGACACCGACTATCGGCCCCGACTCCAGACACCGAATCCTCCAGACCCCGACTTGAGACTCCGAAACCAGACCCTGACTCCAGACCCCGACTCCAGACCCCGACTCCAGACACTGACTCCACATCATGACTCCAGTCCCAAACTCGAGACTCTGAATCCCTACCCCGACTCCTCAAGACCACCACTCCTCCATACCCCGACTCCAGGCCCGGACTGCAGACTCCGAATCCAGACCACGACTCCAGACAACGACTCCAGACTTTGTCTCCAGACCCCGAATCCCGACCACAAGTCCAAACCCGGACTACTCCAGACCCCTACTCCTCCAGACCCCGACTCCAGATCCCAACTCCAGATCCGGACTCCAGACCCCGACTCCAGACCCTAACTCCAGAACCCGACGACAGACTCCGACTCATCCAGTCACCAACTCCAGGCCCCGACTCCAGACCCCGAAACCAGACCCCGACTCCAGACGCCGACTCCATGCCCCGACTCAAGACCTCGACTCCTCCAGACCCCGCCTCCAGATCCCGACACCAGACTTCAACTCCTCCAGGCCCCGACACCAGATCCCATCTCCATACCCTGACTCCAGACCCCGACTCCAGACCCTGACTCCACACCCCAAGTCCTGATCCCGACTTCAGACCCCTAGTCCTACAGACCTTGTCTCCAGACCCCAACTCCAGACCCCGACTCCAGACCCCGACTCATCCAGTCCCCGACTCCAGACACCAAATCCTGACACCAACTCGAGACCCCCACTCCAGACCTCGACTCCAGAGCCCAAATCCACATCCCGACTCCAGACCCTGAAACCAGACCCCGACTCCAGTCCCCAAGCCCCAACCCCGGGCCTAGCCTCCGAGACCTCCAGAGCCTGACTCCAGAGCCCATGTCCGGAACCCGACTCCAGATCCCAACTCCCGATGCGGACTCCAGACCCCGACTGCAGACCCCGACTCCAAACTCCAACTCCAGACCCCAACTCCAGAACCCGACTGTAGTCCTCGACTCCAGACCCCGACTCCAGAACCCAACTCCTCCAGACCCCGACTCGAGACTACGACTCCAGACCCCGACTCCAGTCCCCAATGCCAGACCCCGACTACAGACCCCGACTCCAGACCCCAACTCCAGACCCTGACTCATCCAGACCCCGACTCATCCAGACCCCGACTACAGACCCCGATTCCAGCTCCCGACTACTCCAGACCCATACTCCAGACCCCGACTATCGACCCCGACTCCAGACGCCGACTCCTGACCTTGACTCCAGACCTCGACTCCTCCAGACCCCGTCTCCAGATCCTGACTCCAGACCCCGACTCGAGACTCTCAATCCAGACCCCGACTCCAGACCCCGACTCCTCCAGCCCCCGACACCACATTACAACTGAACTCCCTGACTCCAGACCCCGACTGCAGACCCTGAATCCTCCAGACACCAAGTTGAGACCCCGACTCCAGACCTCGCCTCCAGACCCGCACTCCAGACCCCGACACCTCCAGTCCCTGACTCCAGAACCCGACTAAAGACCGTGACTCGAGACTCCAAATCCAGACCCTGGCTCCAGACCTCGACTCCTCCAGACCCCCAGTCCTCCCGACCCCGACTCGAGAATCCGACTCCAGACCCCGACTGCAGACTCTGAATCCAGAACCCGACTCCAGACTACGACTCCAGACTTCGACTCCAGACGCCGACTCCAGACCCTGACTCCAGACCCCGAGTCCAGATCCCGACTCCAGACCCCGAGTCCTAAAGACCTCATCTCCAGACCCCAACTCCAGACCCCGACTCCAAACTCCACCTCCAGACCCCGACTCATCCAGTCCCCGACTCCAGACACCGAATCCTGACACCGACTCCAGTCCCCCACTCCAGACCTCGACTCCAGACCCGGAAACCAGACCCAGACTCAAGTCCCCAAGCCCCAACCCCGGGCCTAGACTCCGACTCCTCCAAAACCTGACTCCAGAGCCCATATCCGGACCCCGACTCCAGACCCCGACTCCAGATCCCA
Organism: Cetorhinus maximus; assembly: GCF_964194155.1. Classification (NCBI taxonomy): domain Eukaryota; kingdom Metazoa; phylum Chordata; class Chondrichthyes; order Lamniformes; family Cetorhinidae; genus Cetorhinus; species Cetorhinus maximus. The sequence goes on along the minus strand of NW_027596942.1, from coordinate 89,717 downwards.
ACTGCAGACTCTGAATCCAGGAACCCGACTCAAGACCCCGACTCCAGACTTCGACTCCAGACCCCGACTCCAGACCCCGACTCAAGACCTCGACTCCTCCAGATCACGACTCCAGATCCCGACTCCAGACCCCGACTCCAGAACCCGACTCCTCCAGACCTCGACTCCTCCAGACCTCGACTCGAGACTACGACTCCAGACCCCGACTCCAGCCCCCGACGCCAGACCCCGACTCCAGACCACGACTCATCCAGACCCCGACTCCAGACGCCGATTCCAGCCCCTGAATACTCCAGACCCCTACTCCAGACACCGACTATAGACCCCGAATCCAGAGCCCGACTCCAGACGCCGACTGCAGACCCTGACTCCTCCAGATGCCATGTCGAGACCCCGACTCCAGACCCCACCTCCAGACCCGCACTCCAGACCCCGAGACCTCCACTCGTCGACTCCAAACCCTGACTAAAGAACCCAACTCCAGACCCCGTCTCGAGACTCCGAATCCAGAACCCGGCTCCAGACACTGACTCCTCCAGACCCCTAGTCCTCCAGACCCCGACTCCAGACCCTGACTCCTCAAGTCCACAACTCCAGAGCAGACTCCAGACCCCAGCTCCAGACCCCGACTCCTCCAGTCACTGACTCCAGACCCCGACTCCAGACCTCGACTCCAGACCCCGACTCCAGACCCCGACTCCTCCAGACCCCAAGTCCTCCTGACACCGACTCCAGACCCCGACTCCAGACCCCGACTCCAGACCCCGACTCCAGACCTCGACTCCTTCAGACCCCGTCTCCAGCTCCCGACTCCAAACACTGACACTACACCCCGACACCAGACACAACTCCTCCAGACCCCAACTCGAGACACTCAATCCAGACCCCGATTCAGGACCCCGACTCCTCCAGGCCCTGACACCACATCCCCACTCCACTCCCTTACTCCAGACCACGACTCCAGATCCTGACCCCGAGTCCAGACCCCGACTCCAGACCCCGACTAAAGGCCCCGACCCGAGACTCCGAATCGAGTTCTGGGCTCCAGACCATGACTCCTCCAGACCCCCAGTCCTCCCTACCCCGACACGAGACTCCAACTCGAGAGTCCAACTCCAGACCTCGACTCCATACACCCACTGCAGACTCCGAATACAGAACCCAACTCCAGTCCCCGACTCCAGACTTCGACTCCAGATCCCAACTACAGACCCTGACTGCGGACCCCACCTGCAGACCCCCTCTCCAGACCCTGACTCCTCCAGACCCCAACTCCAGACCCCGACTACAGACCCTGACTCCAGACCCCGACTCCAGACCCCGACTCCAGATCCCGACACCAGATCCGGCCTCCAGACCCCCACTCCAGACCTCCACTCCAGACTTTGACTCTTGCAGTTCCCTACTCCAGACACCGACTTCAGACCCCGACTCCAGACCCCGACTCCAGATCCAGGTTCCAGACCCCCTCTCCAGACCTCCACTCCAGGCCCTGACTCTTGCAGTTCCCTACTCCAGACCCCGACTCCAGACCCCGACTCCAGACCCCGACTCCAGACCCCGACTCCAGACCCCGACTAAAGGCCCCGACCTGAGACTCCAAATCGAGTTCCGGGCTCCAGACCATGACTCCTCCAGACCCCCAGTCCTCCCTACCCCGACGTGAGACTCCAAATTGAGAGTCCAACTCCAGACCTCGACTCCATACGCCGGCTGCAGACTCCAAATCCAAAACCCAACTCCAGTCCCCGACTCCAGACTTCGACTCCAGATCCCGACTACAGACCCTGACTGCAGACCCCGCCTGCAGACCCCCTCTCCAGACCCCGACTCCAGACCCTGACTCCAGACCCCGACTCCAGACCCCGACTCCAGACCCCGACTCCAGACCCCGCCTCCAGATCCCGACACCAGACCAACTCCTCCAGGCCCTGACACCAAATCCTGACTACAGACCCTGACTCCAGACCCCGACTCCAGACCCCGACTCCAGATCCTGACACCAGATCCGGCCTCCAGACCCCCACTCCAGACCTCCACTCCAGACTTTGACTCTTGCAGTTCCCTACTCCAGACACCGACTTCAGACCCCGACTCCAGACCCCGACTCCAGATCCAGGTTCCAGACCCCCACTCCAGACCTCCACTCCAGACCCTGACTCTTGCAGTTCCCTACTCCAGACACCGACTTCAGACACCGACTCCAGACCCCGACGACAGAACCCGACTGCAGACCCCAACTCCATAACCCAACTCCAGACCCCGACTCCTCCACACCCCGACAATAGACCCCGACTCCATACCCCGACTCCTGACCCCGATTCCTCCAGACCCCAACTTGAGAACCTGAATCCAGACCCCGACTCCAGATCCCGACTCCTCCAGACGCCCAGTCCTCCAGACCCCGACTAGAGACTCCAAATCCAGACACCGACTCCAGACACTGACTCCAGACCCCGACTGCAGACACCGAATTCAGACCCCGACTCCAGAACCCGACTCCAGACCATGACTCATCCAGTCCCCGACTCCAGACCCCGACTACAGACACCAACTACAGACCCTGACTCCAGACCCCGACTCTAGTCCTCGACTCCAGATCCCGACTCCAGACCCTGACACCAGACCCTGATTACAGACCCCGAGACCAAACCCCGGGCCTAGACTCCGAATCCTCTAGAACCTGACTCCAGAGCCCATGTCCAGACCCTGACACCAGCCCCTGACTTCAACCCCCGACTCCAGATCCCGACTCCAGACCCCGACTCCAGACACTGACTCCACATCACGACTCCAGTCCCCAACTCGAGACTCTGAATCCATACCCCGACTCCTCCAGACCACCACTGCTCCAGACCCAGCCTCCAGACTTCGACTCCAGACCCCGAGTCCAAACCCGGACTCCAGATCCCGAATCCTCCAGACCCGGGCTCCAGACACTGACTCCACATCACGACTCCAGTCCCCGACTCGAGACTCTGAATCCATACCCCGACTCCTCCAGACCACCACTGCTCCAGACCCAGCCTCCAGACTTCGACTCCAGACCCCGAGTCCAAAACCGGACTCCAGATCCCGACTCCTCCAGACCCGGACTCCATATCCCGACTCCAGATCCGGACTCCAGACCCCGACTCCAGACCCCAAATCCAGAACCCGACTATAGTCCTCAACTCCAGACCCCGACTCCACAACCCGACTCCTCCAGACCTCGACTCGAGACTACGACTCCAGACCGTGACTCCAGACCCCGACACCATACCCCGACTCCAGACCCCGATTCCAGACCCCAACTCCAGACCCCGACTCATCCAGACCCCGATGCCAGACGCCGATTCCAGCTCCCGACTACTCCAGACCCCTACCCCAGACCCCGACTATAGACCCCGACTCCAGACCCCGACTCCAGACGCCGACTGCAGACCCTGACTCCTCCAGACGCCAAGCCGAGACCCCGACTCCAGATCCCACCTCCAGACCCGTACTCCAGACCCCGAGACCTCCAGTGCCCGGCTTCAAACCCCGACTAAAGACCCCGACTCCGGACCCCGACTCGAGACTCCGAATCCAGACCCCGTCTCCAGACACCGACTCCTCCAGACCCCTAGTCGTCCCGACCCTGACTCGAGACTCCGACTCCATTCCCCGACTCCAGACCCCGACTGCAGACTCTGAATCCAGAACCCGACACCAGACCCCGACTCCAGACTTCAACTCCAGACCACGACTCCAGACCCCGACTCCAGACCCCAACTCCAGACCCCGACTCCAGACCCCGACCCCAGACCCTGACTCGAGACTCTCAATCCAGACCGTGACTCCAGACCCAGACTCCTCCAGACCATGACACCACATCCCGACTCCACTCCCTGACTCCAGACCCCGACTGCAGACCCTGACTCCTCCAGATGCCAAGTTGAGACACCGACTCCAGACCCCACCTCCAGACCCGCACTCCACACCCCGACACCTCCAGTCCCCGACTCCAGACCCCCACTAAAGACCCCGACTCCGGACCCCAACTCGAGACTCCAACTCCATTCCCCAACTCCAGACCCCGACTGCAGACTCTGAACCCAGAACCCGACTCCAGACCCTGACTCCAGACTCCGACTCCAGACCCCGACTGCAGACACCGAATCCAGACCCCGACTCCAGACCCCGATTCCAGACCCCGACTCCAGACCCTGACTCATCCAGTCCCTGACTACAGACCCTGACTCCAGACACTGACTACAGTCTCCGACTCCAGACCCCGACTCCAGACCTCGACTCAAGACCCTGACTCCAGATCCCGACACCAGACCCCGAGTCCTACACACTTCATCTCCAGACCCCGACTGCAGACCCCGACTCCAGATCCGGCCTCCAGACCCCCACTCCAGAACCTGACTCTTGCAGAACCCTTCTCCAGACCCCGAGTCCAGACCCCGACTCCAGACCCCGACGCCAGACCCCGACTCCAGACCCCAACTCCATAACCCAACTCCAGACCCCGACAATAGACCCCAACTCCATTCACCGACTCCTGACCCCGATTCCTCCAGACCCCGACTTGAGAACCCGAATCCAGACCCCGACTCCAGATCCCGACTCCTCCAGACGCCCAGTCCTCCACACCCCGACTAGAGACTCCGAATCCAGACACCGACTCCAGACCCTGACTCCAGTCCCAGACTACAGACACTGAATACAGACCCCGACTCCACACCTCGACTCCTCCAGACCCCGTCTCCAGATCCCGACTCCAGACCCCGACTCCAGACCCCTACTCCTCCAGCCCCCGACACCACATCACGACTCTACTCCCTGACTCCAGACCCCAACTGCAGATCCTGACTCCTCCAGACGCCAAGTTGAGACCCCAACTCCAGACCCCACCTCCAGACCCCGACTGCAGACTCTGAATCCAGAACCCGACTCCAGACCCCGACTCCAGAGTTCTACTCCAGACTTCGACTCCAGACCCCGACTCCAGACCTCGACTCCTCCAGACCCCGACTCCAGATCCCGACTCCAGACCCCGCCTCCAGATCCCGACACCAGACTTCAACTCCTCCAGACCCCGACTCCAGATGTAGACTCCAGACCTCGACTCCTCCAGACCCCGTCTCCAGATCCGACTCCAAACCCTGACTCTACACCCCGACACCAGACCCAACTCCTCCAGACCCCAACTCGAGACACTCAATCCAGACCATGACTCCAGACCCCGACTCCTCCAAATGCCGAGTTGTGACTCCGAATCCTGACCCCGAGTCCAGACCACGACTCCAGACTCCGCCTCCAGTCCCGAACCCCAGACCCCGACACCTCCAGACCCCGACTCCAGACCCCGACTCCAGACCCCGACCCCAGGCCCCGACTAAAGGCCCCGACTCGAGACTCCAAATCGAGTTCCTGGCTCCAGACCACGACTCCTCCAGACCCCCAGTCCTCCCTACCCCGACGCGAGACTCCGACTCCAGATCTCGACTCCATACCCCGACTGCAGACTCCGAATACAGAACCCGACTCCAGACCCTGACTCCAGACTTTGACTCCAGATCCCGAATCCAGACCCTGACTGCAGACCCCGCCTGCAGACTCCCTCTCCAGACCCCGACTCCTCCAGACCCCGACTCCAGACCACGCCTCCAGATCCCGACACCAGACCAACTCCTCCACGCCCCGACACCAAATCCCGACTACAGACCCTGACTCCAGACCCCAACTCCAGACCCTGACTCCAGTCCCCGACTCCAGATCCCGACACCAGATCCGGCCTCCAGACCCCCACTCCAGTCCTCCACTCCAGACTTTGACTCTTGCAGTTCCCTACTCCAGACCCCGACTCCAGACCCCGACTCCAGATCCGGCCTCCAGACCCCCACTCCAGACCTCCACCCCAGACCCTGACTCTTGCAGTTCCCTACTCCAGACACCGATTTCAGACCCCGACTCCAGACCCCAACTCCAGACCCCGACTCCAGACCCCGACGCCAGACCCCGACTCCAGACCCCAACTCCATAACCCAACTCCATACCCCGACTCCTCCAGTCCCCGACAATAGACCCCGACTCCATACCCCGACTCCTGACCCCGTTTCCTCCAGAACCCGTCTTGAGAACCCGAATCCAGACCCCGACTCCAGATCCCGACTCCAGACCCTGACTCCAGGCACCGACTACAGACCCCGACTCCAGACCTTGACTCCAGATCCCGACTCCAGACCCTGACACCAGACCCCGATTCCAGACCCCGAGACCAAACCACGGGCCTAGACTCCGAATCCTCCAGAACCTGACTCCAGAGCCCAAGTCCAGACCCCGACTCCAGCCCCCGACTTCAGCCCCCGACTCCAGACCCCGACTTCAGACCCCGACTCCAGACACTGACTCCACATCACGACTCCAGTCCCCAACTCGAGACTCTGAATCCATACCCCGACTCCTCCAGACCACCACTCCTCCAGACCCCACCTCCAGACTTCGACTCCAGACCCCGACTCCCGACCGCGAGTCCAAACCTGGACTCCAAACCCCGACTCCTCCAGACCCGGACTCCATATCCCGACTCCAGATCCGGACTCCAGACCCCGACTCCAGACCCCGATTCCAGACCCCAACTCCAGACCCCGACTCATCCATACCCCGACTCCAGATGCCGATTCCAGCCCCCGACTACTCCAGACCCCTACTCCAGACCCCGACTATAGACCCCGACTCCAGACCCCGACTCCAGATCCCGACTCCAGACCCTGACTCCTCCAGATGCCAAGTCAAGACCCCGACTCCAGACCCCAGCTCCAGACCCGCACTCCAGACCACGAGACCTCCAATCCCCAACTCCAAACCCCGACTAAAGACCCCGACTCCAGACCCCAACTCGAGACTCCGAATGCAGACCCCGGCTCCAGACACCGACTCCTCCAGACCCCTAGTCCTCCCGACCCCGACTCGAGACTCCGACTCCATTCCCCGACTCCAGACCTCAACTGCAGACTCTGAATCCAGAACCCGACAGCAGACCCCGACTTCAGACTTTGACTCCAGACGTCGACTCCAGACCACGACTCCAGACCCCGACTCCAGACCCCAACTCCAGACCCCGACTCCTCCAGTCCCCGACAATGGACCCCAACTCCATACCCCGACTCCTGACACCGACTCCTCCAAACCCCGACTGCAGACACCGAATTCAGACCCCGACTCCAGACACTGACTGCAGACCCCGACTCCAGACCCCGACTCCAGAACTCGACTCCAGACCCTGACTCCAGATCCCGACTCCAGACCCCGAGCCCAAACCCCAGGCCTAGACTCCGACTCCTCCAGACCTCGACTCCAGACCCCGACTTCAGCCCCCAACTCCAGACCCCGACTCCAGACCCCGACTCCAGACACTGACTCCACATCACGACTCCAGTCCCCGACTCGTGACTCCGAATCCATACCCCGACTCCCCCAGACCCCCACTCCTCCAGACCCCGACTCCAGACCCGGACTGATAAATAGAGAACATGATGAATTTAAGTTTCAGATCGATGTGGAGTCGCTGGAAATGTGAATGTCGTTACAAATAGAGAGATTAATGCAGTGGGGCACAAGAAATTAGTAGAGATAGAGAAACAGATGGAAATGGAGAAATTTGTACAATGAGAGAAGGAATAGCAACTACAAGCAAGGAAATTCATTAAAATGGGAGATTATACTATCATGGGGAATGAGAAATATGAGAAATCTGCAGATAGTGAAACTGCAAGGAGTTCATCTGTTATATGACGTTGGCAGTTTGCTGGAACAGAGAGCCAGCTGTGCAGAAGTAGAAGGGTATGGTGAAATTGAAGTTGCGGTGAATGCGGAGAACCTGCAAATTGTGCTCAATCCAACAAACTGTTCTTAATAGAGATGTACATGGAAGCAGAGAACTACATTTGCTGAAAAAGAGAGAAATTGAGGAATTGAAGGTTGGGTCCAATGAGGAGTAGTGTGGATGTTGTTACAAATAGAGAGATTAATGCAGTTGGACACAAGAAATTAGTAGAGATAGAGCAACAGGTGGAAATCGAGACATTTGTAAAATGAGAGAAGGAATAGAACTAGATTTGGTGAGAATGTGAAAAGTACAGAAATTGTAGGTTCAGGAAAATGAGGAGTAGCTGGAAATGTGGATGATTTTCGAAATAAAGAGATTCTTGCAGTTGGACATTAGAAATTAGTAGAAACAGATGGAAATGGAGAAATTTGTACTTTCAGAGAAGGAGCAGAAGCTACCAGCAATAAACTACATGGAAATGGGAGAATTTACAAATATGAGAAATGAGACATATGAGAAATCTGCAGATAGAGAATATGCAAGACGTTGATCAATTGTTTGAAACTGGCATTTTCCTGGCACAGAGAAGCAGCTTTGCAGAACTTGATGGATATGGAGAAATTGCGGTTGCGTCGAATGCGGGGAAGCTGGCAATGTGCTGAATGACATACTGCTGAAAAATTGGTCATTTGACAGATACAGACAACTAGGTATGCTGATAAATAGAGAACATGATGAATTTAAGTTTCAGATCAATGAGGAGTCGCTGGAAATGTGGATATTCTTAAAATTAAAGAGTTATTGATAAGAAATTAGTAGAGATAGAGAAGCTGATGGAAATGGAGAAATTTGTATATTCAGAGAAGGATCAGAAGCTGCGAGCAGTGGATTTAATGAAAATGGCAGATGTTGCAATTATGGCAAAGGGGAAATACCTGCAGATACAGAAAATGCAAGGAGTTGATCAATTTTTTGAAACTGGGATTTTGCTGGCACAGAGAAGCAGCTTTGCTCAACTTGATGCACATGGAGAAATTGCGGTTGCGTTGAATGCGGGGAAGCTGGGAATGTGCTGAATGACATACTGCTGAAAAATTTGTCATTTGAGAGCTACAGAGAACTATGTATGCTTATAAATAGAGAACATGATGACTTTAAGTTTCAGATCAATGAGGAGTCGCTGGAAATGTGTATATTCTTAGAAAGAAAGAGTTGCAAATAAGAAATTAGTAGAGATAGAGAAGCTGATGGAAATGGAGAAATTTGTATATTCAGAGAAGGAGCAAAGGCTACGAGCAGTGGATTTAATGAAAATTTGATGTGTTGCAATTCTGTGGAAGCGGAAATATCTGCAGATAGAGAAAATGCAAGGAGTTGATCAATTATTTGAAGTTGGAATTTTGATGGAACAGAGAGCAGGATTTGCAGACTTTCAAGAATATGGTGAAAGTGAAGCTGCGGTGCATGCGGAGAACCTGCAAGTGTGCTCAATCCAACAAATTGTTGTTAATAGAGATTTACATGGAAGCAGAGAACTACATTTGCTGAAAAAGAGAGAAATTGAGGAATTCAAGGTTCGGTTCAATGAGGAGTAGCTGGAAATGTGGATGTCATTAGAAATAGTGAGATTAATGCAGTTGGACACAAGAAATTAGTAGAGATAGAGAAACAGATGGAAATCGAGAAAATTGTACAATGAGAGAAGGAATAGCAGCTACAACTAACGAAATTCATTAAATGGGAGATTATACTATTATGGGGAATGAGAAATATGAGAAACCTGCAGATAGAGAAACTGCAAGGAGTTAATCTGTTATATGACATTGGCATTTTGCTGGAACAGAGAGCCAGCTGTGCCGAAGTAGAAGGGTATGGTGAAATAGAAGTTGCGGTGAATGCGGTGAACTTGCAAATGTGCTCAATCTAACAAGCTGCTGTAAATTGTGAATTGGGTGGATGCAGAGAACTAGATTTGGTGAGAATGTGAAAAGTACAGAAATTGTAGGTTCAGGAAAATGAGGAGTAGCTGGAAATGTGGATGATTTTCGAAATAAAGAGATTCTTGCAGTTGGACATTAGAAATTAGTAGAAACAGATGGAAATGGAGAAATCTGTACTTTCAGAGAAGGAGCAGAAGCTACCAGCAATAATCTACATGGAAATGGGAGAATTTACAAATATGAGAAATGAGAAATAAGAGAAATCTGCAGATAGAGAATATGCAAGACGTTGATCAATTTTTTGAAACTGGCATTTTCCTGGCACGGAGAAGCAGCTTTGCAGAACTTGATGGATATGGAGAAATTGCGGTTGCGTCGATTGTGGGGAAGCTGGGAATGTACTGAATGACATGCTGCTGAAAAATTGGTCATTTGACAGATACAGACAACTAGGTATGCTGATAAATAGAGAACATGATGAATTTAAGTTTCAGGTCAATGAGGAGTCGCTGGAAATGTGGATATTCTTAAAAATAAAGAGATATTAATAAGAAATTAGTAGAGATAGAGAAGCTGATGGAAATGGAGAAATTTGTACTTTCAGAGAAGGAACAGAAGCTACGAGCAGTGGATTTAATGAAAATGGCAGATGCTGCAATTATGGCGAAATGGAAATATCTGCAGATAGAGAATATGCAAGAAGTTGATCAATTGTTTGAAACTGGCATTTTGCTGGCACAGAGAAGCAAATTTGCAGAACTTGATGGATATAGAGCAATTGCGGCTACTTTGAATGCGGGGAAGCTGGGAATGTGCTGAATGACATACTGCTGAAATATTGGTCATTTGACAGATACAGAAAACTAGCTATGCTGATAAATAGAGAACACGATGAATTTAAGTTTCAGATCAATGAGGAGTCGCTGGAAATGTGGATATTCTTAGAAATAAAGAGTTGTAAATAAGAAATTAGTAGAGATGGAGAAGCTGATGGAAATGGAGAAATTTGTATATTCAGAGAAGGAGCATGAACTACGAGCAGTGAATTTAATGAAAATGGGAGATTTGCAGTAATGTGGAAGTGGAAATATCTGCAGATGAGAAAATGCAAGGAGTTGATCAATTATTTGAAGTTGGAATTTTGATGGAACAGAGAGCAGGATTTGCAGACTTTGAAGGATAAGGTGAAATTGAAGCTGCGGTGCATGCGATGAACCTGCAAATGTGATCAATCCAACAAATTGTTGTTAATAGAGATTTGCATGGAAGCAGAGAACTACATTTGCTGAAAAAGAGAGAAATTGAGGAATTGGAGGTTCAGTCCAATGAGGAGTAGCTGGAAATGTGGATGTTGTTAGAAATAGAGAACTTAATGCAGTTGGAAACAAGAAATTAGTAGAGCTAGAGTAACAGATAGAAATGGAGACTTTTATACAATGAGAGAAGGAGTAGCAGCTACAACTAACGAAATTCATTAAAATGGGAGATTATACTATTATGGGGAATGAGAAATATGAGAAACCTGCAGATAGAGAAACTGCAAGGATTAAATCTGTTATATGACGTTGGCATTTTGTTGGAACAGAGAGCCAGCTGTGCAGAAGTAGAAGGGTTTAGTGAAATTGAAGTTGCGGTGAATGCAGTTCAGGTGAATGATAAGAAATTCGAAATGTGGAGAGTGTTAGAATTAGAGATACTTATTTTGATAGGCAGTGGATATTAATAGACATAGCGAGGTTGGTGGAAAGTAAGAAACTTGTACATTCAGAGAAGGAGCAGAAGCTACAAGCAGCGAATTTCATGAAAATGGGGGAATTAACAAATATGAGGAGTGAGAAATATTTGCTGATAGAGAAAATGCTTGAATTTGCTCATTGTTAGAAATTGACAGTTTGGTAGATACAGAGAGCCAGGTTTCCAAAAATTGACGAATATGGACAATTTGAAGATACGGTGAATGCCGTGAGCCTGCAAATGTGCTTAACCTGACAAATTACTGGAAATTGAGAATTTGATTGATACATGAAATTAGATATGCTGATAAATTTAGAAATTGAGAAATTGTGGGTTCAGGTGAATGATAAGTAACTCGAAATGTGAAGAGTGTTAGCATTAGAGATACTTATTTAGATAGGCAGTGGATATTAATACAGATAGCCAGGTTGGTGGAAAGTAAGAAACTTGTACATTCAGAGAAGGAGCAGAAGCTACAAGCAGCGAATTTCATGAATATAGAAGATTTTACAAATATGGAGAGTGAGAAATCTCTGCAGATAGAGAAAATGCTTGAATTTGCTGAATTGCTAATAATTGACATTTTGAGAGATACAGACAGCCAGGTTTGCTGAAACTGAGGGGAAAGGAGAAATTGAACTTGCAGTGAATCCGCAGAAGCTGCAAATGTGCTCACTCTAACAGATTTCTAGAAATTGAGCACTTGATAGATAAATAGAACTACATTTGCTGATAAAGTTAGAAATTGAGAAATTTTAGGTTCAGGTGAATGATAAGTAACTCGAATTGTGGAGAGTGTAAGAATTAGAGACACTTATTTAGATAGGCAGTGGAAATAAATAGAGATAGCCAGGTTGATGGAAAGTAAGAAACTTGTACATTCAGAGAAGGAGTAGAAGCTACAAGCAGCGAATTTCATGAAAATAGGAGATTCTACAAATATGGAGAATGCGAAATCCCTGCAGATAGAGAAAATGCTTGAATTTGCTGAATTTCCATTAATTTACATTTTGAGAGATACAGACAGCCAGGTTTGCTGAAACTGAAGGGATCAGAGAAATCGAACATGCTGTGAATGCGGAGGAGCACCAAATGTGCTCACTCTAACAGATTCCAGTAAATTGAGTATTTGATAGATAAATAGGACGACATTTGCTGATAAAGTTAGAAATTGAGAAATTGTAGGTTCAGGCGAATGAGAAGTAACTCGAAATGTGCAGAGTGTAACAATTAGAGCTAATTATTCAGATAGGCAGTGGATATTAATAGAGATAGGGAGATTGGTGGAAAGTAAGAAACTTGTACATTCAGAGAAGGATTTGAAGCTACAAACAGCGAATTTCATGAAAGTAGGAGAATTTACAAATATGGAGAATGAGAAATCTCTGCAGATAGAAAAAATGCTTGCATTTGCTGAATTGCTAATAATTGACATTTTGAGAGATACAGACAGCCAGGTTTGCTGAAACTGAAGGGAATGGAGAAATTGAACTTGCAGTGAATACGGAGAAGCTGCAAATGTGCTCACTCTAACAGATTTCTAAAAATTGAGCACTTGATAGATAAATAGAACTACACTTGCTGATAAAGTTAGAAATTGAGAATGGGTTGTTCAGGTGAATGATAAGTAACTCGAAATGTGGAGTTTGTAAGAATTAGAGACACTTATTTATATAGGCAGTGGAAATTAATAGAGAAAACCAGGTTGAAGGAAAGTAAGAAACTTGTACATTTCGCGAAGGATTAGAAGCTTCAAGCAGCGAATTTCATGAAAGTAGGAGATTTTACAAATATGGAGAATGAGAAATCTCTGCAGATAGAGAAAGTGCTTGAGTTTGCTGTATTGCTAATAATTGTCATTTTGACAGATGCACACAGCCAGGTTTGCTGAAATTGAAGGGAATGGATAAATTGAACTTGCAGTGAGTGCGGAGAAAACGCAAATGGGCTCAATCTAACAGATTTCTGGAAATTGAGTATTTGATAGTTCTGGAAATTGAGTACTTGATAGACAAATAGAACTACATTTGCTGGTAAAGTTAGAAATTGAGAATTTTTAGGTTCAGGTGAATGATAAGTAACTCGAAATGTGGAGAGTGTAAGAATTAGATAGACTTATTCAGATAGGCAGTGGAAATAAATAGAGATAGCCAGGTTGATGGAAAGTAAGAAACTTGTATATTCAGAGAAGGAGTAGAAACTACAAGCAACGAATTTGATGAAAATAGGAGGTTTTACAAATATGGAGAATGAGAAATCTCTGCAGATAAAGTGCTTGAATTTGCTGTATTGCTAATAATTGTCATTTTGAGAGATGCACACAGCCAGGTTTGCTGAAACTGAAACGAATGGAAAAATTGAACGTTCTGTGAATGCGGAGGAGATTTAAATGTGCTCACTCTAACAGATTCCTGGAAATTGTATGTTTGATAGATAAATAGAACGACATTAGCTGATAAAGTTAGAAATTGAGAAATTGTAGGTTCAGGTGAATGATAAGTAACTCGAAATGTGGAGAGTGCTGGAATTAGAGATACTTTTTTAGATAGGCAGTGGATATTAACAGAGATAGCGAGGTTGATGGAAAGTAAGGAACTTGTACATTCAGAGAAGGATTAGAAGCAACAAGCAGTGAATATCATGAAAGTAGGAGATTTTACAAAATGTCGAATGAGAAATCTCTGCAGATAGAAAAAATGCTTGAATATGCTGAATTGCTAATAATTGACATTTTGAGAGATACAGACAGCCCGGTTTGCTGAAACTGAGGGGAATGGAGAAATTGAACTTGCAGTGAATCTGCAGAAGCTGCAAATGTGCTCACTCAAAAAGATATCTAGAAATTGAGCACTTGATAGATAAATAGAACTACATTTGCTGATAAAGATAGAAATTGAGAAATTGTAGGTTCAGGTGAATGATAATTAACTCGAAGTGTGGAGAATGTAAGAATTAGAGACAATTATTTAGATAGGCAGTGGAAATAAATAGAGATAGCCAGGTTGATGGAAAGTAAGAAACTTGTACATTCAGAGAAGGAGTAGAAGCTACAAGCAGCGAATTTCATGAAAATAGGAGATTTTACAAATATGGAGAATGAGAAATCTCTGCAGATAGAGAAAGTGCTTGAATTTGCTGTATTGATAATAATTGTCATTTTGAGAGATGCACACAGCCAGCTTTGCTGGAATAGAAGGGAATGGAAAAGTTGAACTTGCAGTTAATGCGGCAAACCTGCAAATGGGCTCAAATTAACAGATTTCTGGAAATTGAGTATTTGATAGATGAATAGAAGGACATTTGCTGATAAAGTTAGAAATTGAGAAATCGTAGGTTCAAGTGAATGATAAGTAACTCGAAATGTGGAGAATGTTAGAAGTAGACATACTTATTTAGATAGGCAGTGGATATTAATAGAGATAGCGAGGTTGGTGGAATGTAAGAAACTTGTACATTCAGATAAGTAGCAGAAGCTACAAGCAGCGAATTTCATGAAAATAGAAGATTTTACAAATATGGAGATTGAGAAATCTCTGCAGATGGAGAAAATGCTTGAATTTGCTGATTTGCTAATAATTGACATTTTGAGAGATACAGACAGCCAGGTTTGCTGAAACTGAGGGGAATGGAGAAATTGAACTTGCAGTGAATGCGGAGGAGCTGCAAATGTGCTCACTCTAACAAATTTCTGGAAATTGAGTATTTGATAGATAAATAGAACTACATTTGCTAATAAATTTAGAAATTGAGAAATTGTAGGTTCAGGTGAATGATAAGTAACTCGACACCTGGAGAGTGTAAGAATTAGATACGCTTATTTAGATAGGCAGTGGAAATAAATAGAGATAGAAGGTTGATGGAAAGTAAGGAACTTGCACATTCAGAGAAGGATTAGAAGCTACAAGCAGCGAATTTCAGGAAAGTAGGAGATTTTACAAATATGGAGAAAGAGTAAACTCTGCAGATAGAGAAAATGCTAGAATTTGCTGAATTGCTAATAATTGACATTTTGAGAGATTCAGACAGCCAGGTTTGCTGAAACTGTGGGGAATGGAGAACTTGAACTTGCAGTGAATCGGCAGAAGCTGCAAATGTGCTCACTCTAACAGATTTTTAGAAATTGAGCACTTGATAGATAAATAAAACGACATTTGCTGATAAATATAGAAATTGAGAAATTGGAGGTTCAGGTGAATGATAAGTTACTCGAAATGTGGAGAATGTTAGAAGTAGACATACTTATTTAGATAGGCATTGGATATAAATAGAAATTGCGAGGTTGTTGGAATGTAAGAAACTTGTACATTCAGAGAAGGAGCAGAAGCTACAAGCAGCGAAGTTCATGAAAATAGAAGATTTTACAAACATGGAGAGTGAGAAATCTCTGCAGATAGAGAAAGTGCTTGAGTTTGCTGTATTGCTATTAATTGTCATTTTGAGAGATGCACACAGCCAGCTTTGCTGAAACTGAAGGGAATGGACAAATTGAACTTGCAGTGAATACGGAGAACCCGCAAATGGGCTCAATCTAACAGATTTCTGCAAATTGAGTATTTGATTGATAAATAGAACTACATTTGCTGATAAATGTTAGAAATTGTGAAATTGTAGGTTCAGGTGAATGAGAAGTAACTCGAAATGTGGAGAGTGTAAGAATTACAGATAATTATTCAGATAGGTAGTGGATATTAATAGAGATAGCGAGATTGGTGGAAAGTAATAAACTTGTACATTCAGAGAAGGATTAGAAGCTACAAAGAGCGAATTTCAGGAAAGTAGCAGATTTTACAAAGACGGAGAATGAGAAATCGCTGCAGATAGAGAAAATCCTGGAATTTGCTGAATTGCTAATAACTGACATTTTGAGAGTTACCGACAGCCAGGTTAGCTGAAACTGAGGGGAATGGAGAAATTGAACTTGCAGTGAATCCGCAGAAGCTGCAAATGTGCTCACTCTAACAGATTTCTAGAAATTGAGCACTTGATAGATAAAGGTAGAAATTGAGAAATTGTAGGTTCAAATGAATGATAAGTAACTCGAAATGCGGAGAGTGTAAGAATTAGAGACACTTATTTAGATAGGCACTGGATATTAATAGAGATAGCGAGGTTGATGGAAAGTAAGAAACTTGTACATTCAGAGAAGGATTAGAAGCTACAAGCAGCGAATTTCATGAACATAGGAGATTTTACAAATATGGAGAATGAGAAAACTCTGCAGATAGAGAAAATGCTTGAATTTGCTGAATTGCTAATAATTGATATTTTGAGAGATACAGACAGCCAGGTTTGCTGAAACTGAAGGGAACGGAGAAATCGAACTTGCTGTGAATGCGGAGGAACACCAATTGTGCTCACTCTAACAGATTCCGGGAAATTGAGTATTTGATAGATAAATAAAACGACATTTGCTGATAAAGTTAGAAATTGATAAATTGTAGG
The DNA here is from genome assembly GCF_964194155.1 of Cetorhinus maximus. Classification (NCBI taxonomy): domain Eukaryota; kingdom Metazoa; phylum Chordata; class Chondrichthyes; order Lamniformes; family Cetorhinidae; genus Cetorhinus; species Cetorhinus maximus. Next base: position 72,803 of record NW_027596942.1, on the reverse strand, counting down.
TTCAGGTGAATGATAAGTAACTCGAAATGTGGAGAGTGTTGGAATTATAGATACTTATTTAGATAGGCAGTGGATATTAATAGAGATAGCGAGGTTGATGGAAAGTAAGGAACTTGTGCATTCAGAGAAGGATTAGAAGCTACAAGCAGCGAATATCATGAAAGTAGGAGATTTAACAAAATGGAGAATGAGAAATCTCTGCAGATAGAAAAAAATGCTTGAATTTGCTGAATTGCTAATAATTGGCATTTTGAGAGATACAGACAGCCAGGTTTGCTGAAAATGAGGGGAATGGAGAAATTGAACTTCCAGTGAATCCGCAGAAGCTGCAAGTGTGCCCACTCTAACAGATTTCTAGAAATTGAGCACTTGATAGATAAATAGAACTATATTTGCTGATAAAGTTAGAAATTGAGAAATTTTAGGTTCAGTTGAATGGTAAGTAACTGGAAACGTGGAGAGTGTAAGAATTAGAGACAATTATTTAGTTAGGCAGTGGAAATAAATAGAGATAGCCAGGTTGATGGAAAGTAAGAAACTTGTACATTCAGAAGGGGAGTAGAAGCTAAAAGCAGCGAATTTCATGAAAAAGGGAGATTTTACAAATATGGAGAGTGCGAAATCTCTGCAGATAGAGAAAATGCTTGAATTTCCTGAATTGCCAATAATTGACATTTTGAGAGATGCACACAGCCAGCTTTGCTGAAATAGAAGGCAATGGACAAGTTGAACTTGCAGTGAATGCGGCGAACCTGCAAATGGGCTCCAACTAACAGATTTCTGGAAAATGAGTATTTGATAGATAAATAGAAAGACATTTGCTGATAAATTTAGAAATTGTGAAATTGTAGGTTCAGGTGAATGATAAGTAACTCGAAATGTGGAGAGTGTAAGAATTAGAGACACTCATTTAGAGACGCAGTGGAAATAAATAGAGATAACCAGTTTAATGGTAAGTAAGAAACTTGTACGTTCAGAGAAGGAGTAGAAACTACAGGCAGCGAATTTCATGAAAATAGGAGATTTTACAAATATGGAGAATGAGAAATCTCTGCAGATAGAGAAAGTGCTTGAATTTGGTGCATTGATAATAATTGTCATTTTGAGAGATGCACACAGCCAGTTTGCTGAAATAGAAGGCAATGGACAAGTTGAACTTGCAGTAAAAGCGGCGAACCTGCAAATGGGCTCAAACTAACAGATTTCTGGAAATTGAGTATTTGATAGATAAATAGAACTACATTTGCTGATAAAGTTAGAAATTGCGAAACTGTAGGTTCAAGTGAATGATAAGTAACTCGAAATGTGCAGAATGTTAGAAGTAGACATACTTATTTAGATAGGCAGTGGATATTAATAGAGACAGCGAGGTTGGTGGAATGTAAGAAACTTGTACATTCAGAGAAGGAGTAGTTGCTACAAGCAGCGAATTTCATGAAAGTAGGAGATTTTACCAATATGGAGAGTGAGAAATCTCTGCAGATAGAGAAAATGCTTGAATTTGCTGAATTGCTAATAATTGACCTTTTGAGAGATACAGGCAGCCAGGTTTGCTGAAACTGAAGGGATTGGAGAAATTGAACTTGCAGTGAATCCGCAGAAGCTGCAAATGTGCTCACTCTAACAGATTTCTTGAAATTGAGCATTTGATAGATAAATAGAACTATATTTGCTGATAAAGTTAGAAATTGAGAAATTGCAGGTTCAGGTGAATGATAAGTTACTCGAAATTTGGAGAGTGTAAGAATTAGAGACATTTATTTAGATAGGCAGTGGAAATAAATAGGGATAGCCAGGATGGTGGAAAGTAAGAAACTTGCACATTCAGAGAAGGAGCAGAAGCTACAAGCAGCGAATTTCATGAAAATAGGAGATTTTACAAATATGGAGAATGAGAAATCTCTGCAGATAGAGAAACTGCTTGAATTTGCTGTATTGCTAAAAATTGTCATTTTGAGAGATGCACACAGCCAGCTTTGCTCAAATAGAAGGGAATGAACAAGTTGTACTTGCAGTGAATGCGGCGAACCTGCAAATGGGCTCAAACCAACAGATTATTGGAAATTGAGTATTTGATAGATAAATAGAACGACATTTGCTGACAAAGTTAGAAATTGAGAAATTGTAGGTTCACGTGAATGATAAGTAACTCGAAATGTGGAGAATGTTAGAAGTAGACATACTTATTTAGATAGGCAGTGGATATTAATAGAGATAGCGAGGTTGGTGGAATGTAAGAAACTTGTACATTCAGAGAAGGAGCAGAAGCTACAAGCAGCCAATTTCATAAAAATAGGAGATTTTACAACTATGGAGAGTGAGAAATCTCTGCAGATAGAGAAATTGCTTGAATTTGCTGTATTGCTAATAATTGACATTTTGAGAGATACAGGCAGCCAGGTTTGCTGAGACTGAGGGGAATGCAGAAATTGAACCTGCAGTGAATCCGCAGAAGATGCAAATGTGCTTCTTCTAACAGATTTCTAGAAATTGAGCACTTGATAGATAAGTAGATATATATTTGCTGATAAAGTTAGAAATTGAGAAATTGTAGGTTCAGTTGAATGATAATTAACTCGAAGTGTGGAGAGTGTAAGAATTAGAGACACTTGTTTACATAGGCAGTGGAAATAAATAGAGATAGCCAGGTTGATGGAAAGTAAGAAACTTGTACATTCAAAGAAGGAGTAGAAGCTACAAGCAGCGAATTTCATGAAAATAGGAGATTTTACAAATATGGAGAGTGAGAAATCTCTGCAGATAGAGAAAATGCTTGAAATTCCTGAATTGCCAATAATTGACATTTTGAGAGATTCAGACAGCCAGGTTTGCTGAAACTGAAACGAATGGAGAAATTGAACTTGCTGTGAATGCGTAGGAGATCCAAATTTGCTCACTCTAACAGATTCCTGGAAATTGCATATTTGATAGATAAATAGAACGACATTTGCTGATAAAGTTAGAAATTGAGAAATTGTAGCTTCAGGTGAATGATAAGTAACTCGAAATGTGGAGAGTGTTGGAATTAGAGATACTTATTTAAATAGGCAGTCGATATTAATAGAGATAGCAAGGTTGATGGTAAGTAAGGAACTTGTACATTCGGAGAAGCATTAGAAGCTGCAAGCAGCGAATATCATGAAAGTAGGAGATTTTACAAAATGGAGAATAAGAAATCTCTGCAGATAGAAAAAATGCTTGACTTTGCTGAATTGCTAATAATTGACATTTTGAGAGATACAGACAGCCAGGTTTGCTGAAACTGAGGGCAATGGAGAAATTGAACTTGCAGTCAATCCGCAGAAGCTGCAAAAGTGCACACTCTAACAGATTTCTAGAAATTGAAAACTTGATAGATAAATAAAACGACATTTGCTGATAAAGATAGAAATTGAGAAATTGGAGGTTCAGATGAATGATAAGTTACTCGAAATGTGGAGAATGTTTAAAGTAGACATACTTATTTAGATAGGCAGTGGATATAAATAGAGATAGTGAGGATGTTGGAATGTAAGAAACTTGTACATTCAGAGAAGGAGCAGAAGCTACAAGCAGCGAAGTTCATGAAAATAGAAGATTTTACAAATATGGAGAGTGAGAAATCTCTGCAGACAGAGAAAATGCTTGAATTTGCTGAATTGCTAATAATTGACCTTTTGAGAGATACAGGCAGCCAGTTTTGCTGAAACTGAGGGGATTGGAGAAATTGAACTTGCAGTGAACCCGCAGAAGCTGCAAATGTGCTCACGCTAACAGATTTCTAGAAATTGAGCACTTGATAGATAAATAGAACTATATTTGCTGATAAAGTTAGAAATTGAGAAATTGTAGGTTGAGGTGAATGATAAGTTACTCGAAATGTGGAGAGTGTAAGAATTAGAGACAGTTATTTAGATAGGCAGTGGAAATAAATAGAGATAGCCAGGTTGGTGGAAAGTAAGAAACTAGCACATTCAGAGAAGGAGCAGAAGCTACAAGCAGCGAATTTCATGAAAATACGAAATTTTACAAATATGGAGAATGAGAAATCTCTGCAGATAAAGAAAGTGCTTGAATTTGCTGTATTGCTAATAATTGTCATTTTGAGGGATGCACACAGCCAGCTTTGCTGAAATAGAAGGGAATGGACAAGTTTTACTTGCAGTGAATGCGGCGAACCTACAAATGGGCTCAAACTAACAGATTTTTGGAAATTGAGTATTTGATAGATAAATAGAACGACATTTGCTGATAAAGTTAGAAATTGAGAAATTGTAGGTTCAAGTGAATGATAAGTAACTCGAAATGTGGAGAATGTTAGAAGTAGACATACTTATTTAGATAGGCAGTGGATATTAATAGAGATAGCGAGGTTGGTGGAATGTAAGAAACTTGTACATTCAGAGAAGGAGCAGAAGCTACAAGCAGCGAAGTTCATGAAAATAGGAGATTTTACAAATATGGAGAGTGAGAAATCTCTGCAGATAGAGAAAATGCTTGAATTTGCTGAATTGCTAATAATTGACATTTTGAGAGATACAGACAGCCAGGTTTGCTGAGACTGAGGGGAATGGAGAAATTCAACTTGCAGTGAATCCACAGAAGCTGCAAATGTACTCACTCTAACAGTTTTCTAGAAATTGAGCACTTGATAAATAAATAGATCTATATTTGATGATAAAGTTAGAAATTGAGAAATTGTAGGTTCAGTTGAATGATAATTAACTCGAAGTGTGGAGAGTGTAAGAATTAGAGACAATTATTTAGATAGGCAGTGGAAATAAATAAAGATAGCCAGTTTGATGGAAAGTAAGAAACTTGTACATTCAGAGAAGGAGTAGAAGCTACAAGCAGCGAATTTCATGAAAATAGGAGATTTTACAAATATGGAGAGTGAGAAATCTCTGCAGATAGAGAAAATGCTTGAAATTCCTGAATTGCCAATAATTGGCATTTTGAGAGATTCAGACAGACAGGTTTGCTGAAACTGAAACGAATGGAGAAATTGAACTTGCTGTGAATGCGTAGGAGGTCCAAATCTGCTCACTCTAACAGATTCCTGGAAATTGTATATTTGATAGATAAATAGAACGACATTTGCTGATAAATTTAGAAATTGAGAAATTATAGGTTCAGGTGAATGATAAGTAACTCGAAATGTGGAGAGTGTTGGAATTAGAGATACTTTTTTAAATAGGCAGTTGATATTAACAGAGATAGCGAGGTTCATGGAAAGTAAGGAACTTATACATTCAGAGAAGCATTAGAAGCTACAAGCAGCGAATATCATGAAAGTAGGAGATTTTACAAAATGGAGAATGAGAAATCTCTGCAGATAGAAAAAATGCTTGACTTTTCAGAATTGCTAATAATTGACATTTTGAGAGATACAGACAGCCAGGTTTGCTGAAACTGAGGGGATTGGAGAAATTGAACTTGCAGTGAATCCGCAGAAGCTGCAAATGTGCTCACTCTAACAGATTTCTTGAAATTGAGCATTTGATAGATAAATAGAACTATATTTGCTGATAAAGTTAGAAATTGAGAAATTGTAGGTTGAGGTGAATGATAAGTTACTCGAAATGTGGAGAGTGTAAGAATTAGAGACATTTATTTAGATAGGCAGTGGAAATAAATAGGGATAGCCAGGATGGTGGAAAGTAAGAAACTTGCACATTCAGAGAAGGAGCAGAAGCTACAAGCAGCGAATTTCATGAAAATAGGAGATTTTACAAATATGGAGAATGAGAAATCTCTGCAGATAGAGAAACTGCTTGAATTTGCTGTATTGCTAAAAATTGTCATTTTGAGAGATGCACACAGCCAGCTTTGCTCAAATAGAAGGGAATGAACAAGTTGTACTTGCAGTGAATGCGGTGAACCTGCAAATGGGCTCAAACTAACAGATTATTGGAAATTGAGTATTTGATAGATAAATAGAACGACATTTGCTGACAAAGTTAGAAATTGAGAAATTGTAGGTTCACGTGAATGATAAGTAACTCGAAATGTGGAGAATGTTAGAAGTAGACATACTTATTTAGATAGGCAGTGGATATTAATAGAGATAGCGAGGTTGGTGGAATGTAAGAAACTTGTACATTCAGAGAAGGAGCAGAAGCTACAAGCAGCGAATTTCATGAATATAGAAGATTTTACAAATATGGAGTGTGAGAAATCTCTGCAGATAGAGAAAATGCTTGAATTTGCTGAATTGCTAATAATTGACATTTTGAGATATACAGACAGCCAGGTTTGCTGAGACTGAGGGGAATGCAGAAATTGAACTTGAAGTGAATGCGCAGAAGCTGTAACTGTGCTCACTCTAACAGATTTCCAGAAATTCAACACTTGATAGATAAATAAAACGACATTTGCTGATAAAGATAGAAATTGAGAAATTGGACGTTCAGGTGAATGATAACTTACTCAAAATGTGGAGAAAGTTAGAAGTAGACATACTTGTTTAGACAGGCAGTGGATATAAATAGAGAGAGCGAGGTTGGTGGAGTATAAGAAACTTGTACATTCAGAGTGGGAGCAGAAGCTGCAAGCATCGAATTTCATGAAAATAGAAGATTTTACAAATATGGAGAGTGAGAAATCTCTGCAGATAGAGATAATGCTTGAATTTGCTGAATTGCTAATAATTGACATTTTGATAGATACAGACAGCCAGGTTTGCTGAAACTGAGGGGAATGGACAAAATGAACTTGCAGTGAATCCGCAGAAGCTCCAAATGTGCTCACTCTAACAGATTTCTAGAAATTGAGCCCTTGATAGATAAATAAAACGACATTTGCTGATAATGATAAAAATTGAGAAATTGGAGGTTCAGGTGAATGATAAGTTCCTCGAAATGTGGAGAATGTTAAAAGTAGACATACTTATTTAGATAGGCATTGGATATAAATAGAGATAGCGAGGTTGGTGGAATGTAAGAAACTTGTATATTCAGAGAAGGAGCAGAAGCTACAAGCAGCGAATTTCATGAATATAGAAGATTTTACAAATATGGAGTGTGAGAAATCTCTGCAGATAGAGAAAATGCTTGAATTTGCTGAATTGCTAATAATTGACATTTTCAGAGATACAGACAGCCAGGTTTGCTGAAACTGAGGGGAATGGAAAAATTGAACTTGCAGTGAATGCGGAGGAGCTGCAAATGGGCTCACTCTAACAAATTTCTGGAAATTGACTATTTCATACATAAATAGAACTGCATTTGCTGGTAAAGTTAGAAATTGAGAAATTGCAGGTTCAGGCGAATGATAAATAACTCGAAATGTGGAGTGTGTTGGAATTAGAGATACTTATTTAGATAGGTAGTGGATATTAATAGAGATAGCGAAGTTGATGGAAAGTACGGAACTTGTACATTCAGAGAAGGATTAGAAGCTACAAGCAGCGAATTTCTTGAAACTAGGAGATTTTACAAATATGGAGAATGAGATAACTCTGCAGATAGAGAAAATGCTTGAATTTGCTGAATTGCTAATAATTGACATTTTGAGAGATACAGACAGCCAGGTTTGCTGAAAATGAGTGGAATGGACAAATTGAATTTGCAGTGAATCCGCAAAAGCTGCAAATGTGCTCACTCTAGCAGATTTCTAGAAATTGAGCTCTTGATAGATAAATAAAACGACATTTGTTGATAAAGATAGAAATTGAGAAATTGGAGGTTCAGGTGAATGATAATTTACTCGAAATGTGGAGAATGTTAGAAGTAGACATACTTATTTAGATAGGCAGTGGATATTAATAGAGATAGCGAGGTTGGTGGAATGTAAGAAACTTGTACATTCAGAGAAGGAGCAGAAGCTACAAGTAGCGAATTTCATGAATATAGAAGATTTTACAAATATGGAGTGTGAGAAATCTCTGCAGATAGAGAAAATGCTTGAATTTGCTGAATTGCTAATAATTGACATTTTGAGAGATACAGACAGCCAGGTTTGCTGAAACGGAGGGGAATGGAGTAATTGAACTTGCAGTCAATCCGCAGAAGCTGCAAATGTGCTCACTCTAACAGATTTCTAGAAATTGAGCATTTGATAGATAAATAGAACTATATTTGCTGATAAAGTTAGAAATTGAGAAATGGAGGTTCAGGTGAATGATAAGTAACTCAAAATGTGGAGAGTGTAAGAATTAGAGACAATTATTTAGATAGGCAGTGGAAATAAATAGACATAGCCAGGTTGATGGAAAGTAAGAAACGTCTACATTCAGAGAAGGAGTAGAAGCGACAAGCAGCGAATTTCATGAAAATAGGAGATTTTACAAATACGGAGAATGAGAAATCTCTGCAGATAGAGAAAGTGCTTGAATTTGCTGTATTGCTAATAATTGTCATTTTGAGAGACGCACACAGCCAGGTTTGCTGAAACTGAAAAGAATGGAGAAATTGAACTTGCTGTGAATGCGGCGAACCTGGAAATGGGCTGAAACTAATAGATTTCTGGAAATTGAGTATTTGATAGATAAATAGAACGACATTTGCTGACAAAGTTAGAAATTGAGAAATTGTAGGTTCACGTGAATGATAAGTAACTCGAAATGTGGAGAATGTTAGAAGTAGACATACTTATTTAGATAGGCAGTGGATATTAATAGAGATAGCGAGGTTGGTGGAATGTAAGAAACTTGTACATTCAGAGAAGGAGCAGAAGCTACAAGCAGCGAATTTCATGAATATAGAAGATTTTACAAATATGGAGTGTGAGAAATCTCTGCAGATAGAGAAAATGCTTGAATTTGCTGAATTGCTAATAATTGACATTTTGAGATATACAGACAGCCAGGTTTGCTGAGACTGAGGGGAATGCAGAAATTGAACTTGAAGTGAATGCGCAGAAGCTGTAACTGTGCTCACTCTAACAGATTTCCAGAAATTCAACACTTGATAGATAAATAAAACGACATTTGCTGATAAAGATAGAAATTGAGAAATTGGACGTTCAGGTGAATGATAACTTACTCAAAATGTGGAGAAAGTTAGAAGTAGACATACTTGTTTAGACAGGCAGTGGATATAAATAGAGAGAGCGAGGTTGGTGGAGTATAAGAAACTTGTACATTCAGAGTGGGAGCAGAAGCTGCAAGCATCGAATTTCATGAAAATAGAAGATTTTACAAATATGGAGAGTGAGAAATCTCTGCAGATAGAGATAATGCTTGAATTTGCTGAATTGCTAATAATTGACATTTTGATAGATACAGACAGCCAGGTTTGCTGAAACTGAGGGGAATGGACAAAATGAACTTGCAGTGAATCCGCAGAAGCTCCAAATGTGCTCACTCTAACAGATTTCTAGAAATTGAGCCCTTGATAGATAAATAAAACGACATTTGCTGATAATGATAAAAATTGAGAAATTGGAGGTTCAGGTGAATGATAAGTTCCTCGAAATGTGGAGAATGTTAAAAGTAGACATACTTATTTAGATAGGCATTGGATATAAATAGAGATAGCGAGGTTGGTGGAATGTAAGAAACTTGTATATTCAGAGAAGGAGCAGAAGCTACAAGCAGCGAATTTCATGAATATAGAAGATTTTACAAATATGGAGTGTGAGAAATCTCTGCAGATAGAGAAAATGCTTGAATTTGCTGAATTGCTAATAATTGACATTTTCAGAGATACAGACAGCCAGGTTTGCTGAAACTGAGGGGAATGGAAAAATTGAACTTGCAGTGAATGCGGAGGAGCTGCAAATGGGCTCACTCTAACAAATTTCTGGAAATTGACTATTTCATACATAAATAGAACTGCATTTGCTGGTAAAGTTAGAAATTGAGAAATTGCAGGTTCAGGCGAATGATAAATAACTCGAAATGTGGAGTGTGTTGGAATTAGAGATACTTATTTAGATAGGTAGTGGATATTAATAGAGATAGCGAAGTTGATGGAAAGTACGGAACTTGTACATTCAGAGAAGGATTAGAAGCTACAAGCAGCGAATTTCTTGAAACTAGGAGATTTTACAAATATGGAGAATGAGATAACTCTGCAGATAGAGAAAATGCTTGAATTTGCTGAATTGCTAATAATTGACATTTTGAGAGATACAGACAGCCAGGTTTGCTGAAAATGAGTGGAATGGACAAATTGAATTTGCAGTGAATCCGCAAAAGCTGCAAATGTGCTCACTCTAGCAGATTTCTAGAAATTGAGCTCTTGATAGATAAATAAAACGACATTTGTTGATAAAGATAGAAATTGAGAAATTGGAGGTTCAGGTGAATGATAATTTACTCGAAATGTGGAGAATGTTAGAAGTAGACATACTTATTTAGATAGGCAGTGGATATTAATAGAGATAGCGAGGTTGGTGGAATGTAAGAAACTTGTACATTCAGAGAAGGAGCAGAAGCTACAAGTAGCGAATTTCATGAATATAGAAGATTTTACAAATATGGAGTGTGAGAAATCTCTGCAGATAGAGAAAATGCTTGAATTTGCTGAATTGCTAATAATTGACATTTTGAGAGATACAGACAGCCAGGTTTGCTGAAACGGAGGGGAATGGAGTAATTGAACTTGCAGTCAATCCGCAGAAGCTGCAAATGTGCTCACTCTAACAGATTTCTAGAAATTGAGCATTTGATAGATAAATAGAACTATATTTGCTGATAAAGTTAGAAATTGAGAAATGGAGGTTCAGGTGAATGATAAGTAACTCAAAATGTGGAGAGTGTAAGAATTAGAGACAATTATTTAGATAGGCAGTGGAAATAAATAGACATAGCCAGGTTGATGGAAAGTAAGAAACGTCTACATTCAGATAAGGAGTAGAAGCTACAAGCAGCGAATTTCATGAAAATAGGAGATTTTACAAATATGGAGAATGCGAAATCTCTGCAGATAGGGAAAATGCTTGAATTTCCTGAATCGCCAATAATTGACATTTTGAGAGATTCAGTCAGCCAGGTTTGCTGAAACTGAAACGAATGGAGAAATTGAACTTGCTGTGAATGCGGAGGAGCTGCAAATGTGCTCACTCTAACAGATTCCTGGAAATTGTATATTTGATAAATAAATAGAAAGACATTTGCTGATAAACTTAGAAATTGAGAAATTGTGGGTTCAGGTGAATGATAAGTAACTCAAAATGTGGAGAGTGTTGGAATTAGAGATACTTATTTTGATAGGAAGTGTATATTAATAGAGATAGCGAGGTTGATGGATAGTAAGGAACTTGTACATTCAGAGAACGATTAGAAGCTACAAGCAGCGAATTTAATGCAAGTAGGAGATTTTAAATATATGGAGATTGAGAAAACTCTGCAGATGGAGGAAATGCTTGAATTTGCTGTATTGCTAATAATTGACATTTTGAGAGTCACAGACAGCCAGGTTTGCTGAAACTGAGGGCAATGGACAAATTGAACTTGCAGTGAATACGCAGAAGCTGCAAATGTGCTCACTCTAACAGATTTCTAGAAATTGAGCACTTGATAGATAAATAAAACGACATTTGCTGATGAAGATAGAAATTGAGAAATTGGAGGTTCAGGTGAATGATAAGTTACTCGAAATGTGGAGAATGTTAGAAGTAGACATACTTATTTAGATAGGCACTGTATATTAATAGAGATAGCGAGGTTGGTGGAATATAAGAAACTTGTACATTCAGAGATGGAGCAGAAGCTACAAGCAGCGAATTTCATGAAAATAGAAGATTTTAGAAATATGGAGAGTGAGAAATTTCTGCAGATAGAGAAAATGCTTGAATTTGCTGAATGGCTAATAATTGACATTTTGAGAGACAAAGACAGCCAGGTTTGCTGAAACTGAGGGGAATGGAGAAATTGAACTTGCAGTGAATCCGCAGAAGCTGCAAATGTGCTCACTCTAACAGATTTCTAGAAATAGAGCACTTGATAGATAAATAAAACGACATTTGCTGATAAAGATAGAAATTGAGAAATTGGAGGTCCAGGTGAATGATAAATTACTCGAAATGTGGAGAATGTTAGAAGTAGACATACTTATTTAGATAGGCAGTGGATATAAATAGAGATAGCGAGGTTGTTGGAATGTAAGAACGTTGTTCATTCAGAGAAGGAGCAGAAGCTACAAGCAGCGAGTTTCATGATAATAGAAGATTACACAAATATGGAGAATGAGAAATCTCTGCAGATAGAGGAAATGCTTGAATTTGCTGAATTGCTAATAATTGACATTTTGAGAGATACAGACAGCCAGGTTTGCTGAAACGGAGGGGAATGGAGTAATTGAACTTGAAGTCAATCCACAGAAGCTGCAAATGTTCTCACTCTAACAGATTTCTAGAAATTGAGCATTTGATAGATAAATAGAACTATATTTGCTGATAAAGTTAGAAATTGAGAAATGGAGGTTCAGGTGAATGATAAGTAACTCAAAATGTGGAGAGTGTAAGAATTAGAGACACTTATTTAGATAGGCAGTGGAAATAAATAGAGATAGCCAGGTTGATGGAAAGTAAGAAACGTCTACATTCAGAGAAGGAGTAGAAGCTACAAGCAGCGAATTTCATGAAAATAGGAGATTTTACAAATACGGAGAATGAGAAATCTCTGCAGATAGAGAAAGTGCTTGAATTTGCTGTATTGCTAATAATTGTCATTTTGAGAGACGCACACAGCCAGGTTTGCTGAAACTGAAAAGAATGGAGAAATTGAACTTGCTGTGAATGCGGCGAACCTGGAAATGGGCTGAAACTAATAGATTTCTGGAAATTGAGTATTTGATAGATAAATAGAACGACATTTGCTGACAAAGTTAGAAATTGAGAAATTGTAGGTTCACGTGAATGATAAGTAACTCGAAATGTGGAGAATGTTAGAAGTAGACATACTTATTTAGATAGGCAGTGGATATTAATAGAGATAGCGAGGTTGGTGGAATGTAAGAAACTTGTACATTCAGAGAAGGAGCAGAAGCTACAAGCAGCGAATTTCATGAATATAGAAGATTTTACAAATATGGAGTGTGAGAAATCTCTGCAGATAGAGAAAATGCTTGAATTTGCTGAATTGCTAATAATTGACATTTTGAGATATACAGACAGCCAGGTTTGCTGAGACTGAGGGGAATGCAGAAATTGAACTTGAAGTGAATGCGCAGAAGCTGTAACTGTGCTCACTCTAACAGATTTCCAGAAATTCAACACTTGATAGATAAATAAAACGACATTTGCTGATAAAGATAGAAATTGAGAAATTGGACGTTCAGGTGAATGATAACTTACTCAAAATGTGGAGAAAGTTAGAAGTAGACATACTTGTTTAGACAGGCAGTGGATATAAATAGAGAGAGCGAGGTTGGTGGAGTATAAGAAACTTGTACATTCAGAGTGGGAGCAGAAGCTGCAAGCATCGAATTTCATGAAAATAGAAGATTTTACAAATATGGAGAGTGAGAAATCTCTGCAGATAGAGATAATGCTTGAATTTGCTGAATTGCTAATAATTGACATTTTGATAGATACAGACAGCCAGGTTTGCTGAAACTGAGGGGAATGGACAAAATGAACTTGCAGTGAATCCGCAGAAGCTCCAAATGTGCTCACTCTAACAGATTTCTAGAAATTGAGCCCTTGATAGATAAATAAAACGACATTTGCTGATAATGATAAAAATTGAGAAATTGGAGGTTCAGGTGAATGATAAGTTCCTCGAAATGTGGAGAATGTTAAAAGTAGACATACTTATTTAGATAGGCATTGGATATAAATAGAGATAGCGAGGTTGGTGGAATGTAAGAAACTTGTATATTCAGAGAAGGAGCAGAAGCTACAAGCAGCGAATTTCATGAATATAGAAGATTTTACAAATATGGAGTGTGAGAAATCTCTGCAGATAGAGAAAATGCTTGAATTTGCTGAATTGCTAATAATTGACATTTTCAGAGATACAGACAGCCAGGTTTGCTGAAACTGAGGGGAATGGAAAAATTGAACTTGCAGTGAATGCGGAGGAGCTGCAAATGGGCTCACTCTAACAAATTTCTGGAAATTGACTATTTCATACATAAATAGAACTGCATTTGCTGGTAAAGTTAGAAATTGAGAAATTGCAGGTTCAGGCGAATGATAAATAACTCGAAATGTGGAGTGTGTTGGAATTAGAGATACTTATTTAGATAGGTAGTGGATATTAATAGAGATAGCGAAGTTGATGGAAAGTACGGAACTTGTACATTCAGAGAAGGATTAGAAGCTACAAGCAGCGAATTTCTTGAAACTAGGAGATTTTACAAATATGGAGAATGAGATAACTCTGCAGATAGAGAAAATGCTTGAATTTGCTGAATTGCTAATAATTGACATTTTGAGAGATACAGACAGCCAGGTTTGCTGAAACGGAGGGGAATGGAGTAATTGAACTTGCAGTCAATCCGCAGAAGCTGCAAATGTGCTCACTCTAACAGATTTCTAGAAATTGAGCATTTGATAGATAAATAGAACTATATTTGCTGATAAAGTTAGAAATTGAGAAATGGAGGTTCAGGTGAATGATAAGTAACTCAAAATGTGGAGAGTGTAAGAATTAGAGACAATTATTTAGATAGGCAGTGGAAATAAATAGACATAGCCAGGTTGATGGAAAGTAAGAAACGTCTACATTCAGATAAGGAGTAGAAGCTACAAGCAGCGAATTTCATGAAAATAGGAGATTTTACAAATATGGAGAATGCGAAATCTCTGCAGATAGGGAAAATGCTTGAATTTCCTGAATCGCCAATAATTGACATTTTGAGAGATTCAGTCAGCCAGGTTTGCTGAAACTGAAACGAATGGAGAAATTGAACTTGCTGTGAATGCGGAGGAGCTGCAAATGTGCTCACTCTAACAGATTCCTGGAAATTGTATATTTGATAAATAAATAGAAAGACATTTGCTGATAAACTTAGAAATTGAGAAATTGTGGGTTCAGGTGAATGATAAGTAACTCAAAATGTGGAGAGTGTTGGAATTAGAGATATTTATTTTGATAGGAAGTGTATATTAATAGAGATAGCGAGGTTGATGGATAGTAAGGAACTTGTACATTCAGAGAACGATTAGAAGCTACAAGCAGCGAATTTAATGCAAGTAGGAGATTTTAAATATATGGAGATTGAGAAAACTCTGCAGATGGAGGAAATGCTTGAATTTGCTGTATTGCTAATAATTGACATTTTGAGAGTCACAGACAGCCAGGTTTGCTGAAACTGAGGGCAATGGACAAATTGAACTTGCAGTGAATACGCAGAAGCTGCAAATGTGCTCACTCTAACAGATTTCTAGAAATTGAGCACTTGATAGATAAATAAAACGACATTTGCTGATGAAGATAGAAATTGAGAAATTGGAGGTTCAGGTGAATGATAAGTTACTCGAAATGTGGAGAATGTTAGAAGTAGACATACTTATTTAGATAGGCACTGTATATTAATAGAGATAGCGAGGTTGGTGGAATATAAGAAACTTGTACATTCAGAGATGGAGCAGAAGCTACAAGCAGCGAATTTCATGAAAATAGAAGATTTTAGAAATATGGAGAGTGAGAAATTTCTGCAGATAGAGAAAATGCTTGAATTTGCTGAATGGCTAATAATTGACATTTTGAGAGACAAAGACAGCCAGGTTTGCTGAAACTGAGGGGAATGGAGAAATTGAACTTGCAGTGAATCCGCAGAAGCTGCAAATGTGCTCACTCTAACAGATTTCTAGAAATAGAGCACTTGATAGATAAATAAAACGACATTTGCTGATAAAGATAGAAATTGAGAAATTGGAGGTCCAGGTGAATGATAAATTACTCGAAATGTGGAGAATGTTAGAAGTAGACATACTTATTTAGATAGGCAGTGGATATAAATAGAGATAGCGAGGTTGTTGGAATGTAAGAACGTTGTTCATTCAGAGAAGGAGCAGAAGCTACAAGCAGCGAGTTTCATGATAATAGAAGATTACACAAATATGGAGAATGAGAAATCTCTGCAGATAGAGGAAATGCTTGAATTTGCTGAATTGCTAATAATTGACATTTTGAGAGATACAGACAGCCAGGTTTGCTGAAACGGAGGGGAATGGAGTAATTGAACTTGAAGTCAATCCACAGAAGCTGCAAATGTTCTCACTCTAACAGATTTCTAGAAATTGAGCATTTGATAGATAAATAGAACTATATTTGCTGATAAAGTTAGAAATTGAGAAATGGAGGTTCAGGTGAATGATAAGTAACTCAAAATGTGGAGAGTGTAAGAAATAGAGACACTTATTTAGATAGGCAGTGGAAATAAATAGAGATAGCCAGGTTGATGGAAAGTAAGAAACTTATACATTCAGATAAGGAGTAGAAGCTACAAGCAGCGAATTTCATGAAAATAGGAGATTTTACAAATATGGAGAATGCGAAATCTCTGCAGATAGAGAAAATGCTTGAATTTCCTGTATCGCCAATAATTGACATTTTGAGAGATTCAGTCAGCCAGGTTTGCTGAAACTGAAACGAATGGAGAAATTGAACTTGCTGTGAATGCGGAGGAGCTGCAAATGTGCTCACTCTAACAGATTCCTGGAAATTGTATATTTGATAAATAAATAGAAAGACATTTGCTGATAAAGTAAGAAATTGAGAAATTGTAGGTTCAGGTGAATGATAAGTAACACGAAATGTGGAGAGTGTTGGAATTAGAGATACTTATTTTGATAGGAAGTGTATATTAATAGAGATAGCGAGGTTGATGGATAGTAAGGAACTTGTACATTCAGAGAACGATTAGAAGCTACAAGCAGCGAATTTAATGAAAGTAGGAGATTTTAAATATATGGAGATTGAGAAAACTCTGCAGATGGAGGAAATGCTTGAATTTGCTGTATTGCTAATAATTGACATTTTGAGAGTCACAGACAGCCAGGTTTGCTGAAACTGAGGGCAATGGACAAATTGAACTTGCAGTGAATACGCAGAAGCTGCAAATGTGCTCACTCTAACAGATTTCTAGAAATTGAGCACTTGATAGATAAATAAAACGACATTTGCTGATGAAGATAGAAATTGAGAAATTGGAGGTTCAGGTGAATGATAAGTTACTCGAAATGTGGAGAATGTTAGAAGTAGACATACTTATTTAGATAGGCACTGTATATTAATAGAGATAGCGAGGTTGGTGGAATATAAGAAACTTGTACATTCAGAGATGGAGCAGAAGCTACAAGCAGCGAATTTCATGAAAATAGAAGATTTTAGAAATATGGAGAGTGAGAAATTTCTGCAGATAGAGAAAATGCTTGAATTTGCTGAATGGCTAAAAATTGACATTTTGAGAGACAAAGACAGCCAGGTTTGCTGAAACTGAGGGGAATGGAGAAATTGAACTTGCAGTGAATCCGCAGAAGCTGCAAATGTGCTCACTCTAACAGATTTCTAGAAATAGAGCACTTGATAGATAAATAAAACGACATTTGCTGATAAAGATAGAAATTGAGAAATTGGAGGTCCAGGTGAATGATAAATTACTCGAAATGTGGAGAATGTTAGAAGTAGACATACTTATTTAGATAGGCAGTGGATATAAATAGAGATAGCGAGGTTGTTGGAATGTAAGAAAGTTGTTCATTCAGAGAAGGAGCAGAAGCTACAAGCCGCGAGTTTCATGATAATAGAAGATTATACAAATATGGAGAATGAGAAATCTCTGCAGATAGAGGAAATGCTTGAATTTGCTGAATTGCTAATAATTGACATTTTGAGAGATACAGACAGCCAGGTTTGCTGAAACGAAGGGGAATGGAGTAATTGAACTTGCAGTCAATCCGCAGAAGTTGCAAATGTGCTCACTCTAACAGATTTCTAGAAATTGAGCATTTGATAGATAAATAGAACTATATTTGCTGATAAAGTTAGAAATTGAGAAATGGAGGTTCAGGTGAATGATAAGTAACTCAAAATGTGGAGAGTGTAAGAATTAGAGACACTTATTTAGATAGGCAGTGGAAATAAATAGAGATAGCCAGGTTGATGGAAAGTAAGAAACTTATACATTCAGAGAAGGAGTAGAAGCTACAAGCAGCGAATTTCATGAAAATAGGAGATTTTACAAATACGGAGAATGAGAAATCTCTGCAGATAGAGAAAGTGCTTGAATTTGCTGTATTGCTAATAATTGTCATTTTGAGAGACGCACACAGCCAGGTTTGCTGAAACTGAAAAGAATGGAGAAATTGAACTTGCTGTGAATGCGGCGAACCTGGAAATGGGCTGAAACTAATAGATTTCTGGAAATTGAGTATTTGATAGATAAATAGAACGACATTTGCTGATTAAGTTTAGAAATTAAGAAACTGTAGGTTCAAGTGAATGATAAGTAACTCGAAATGTGGAGAATGTTAGAAGTAGACATACATATTTAGATAGGCAGTGGATATAAATAGAGATAGCGAGGTTGGTGGAATGTAATAAACTTGTACATTCAGAAAAGGAGCAGAAGCTACAAGCAGCGAATTTCATGAAAATAGAAGATTTTACAAATATGGAGAGTGAGAAATATCTGCAGATAGAGAAAATGCTTGAATTTGCTGAATTGCTAATAATTGACATTTTGAGAGATACAGACAGCCAGGTTTGCTGAAACTGAGGGGAATGGAGAAATTGAACTTGCAGTGAATGCAGAGGAGCTGCAAATGTGCTCACTCTAACAAATTTCTGGAAATTGACTATTTGATAGATAAATAGAACTACATTTGCTGATACAGTTAGAAATTGAGAGATTGTCGGTTCAGGTGAATAATAAATAACTTGAATTGTGGAGAGTGTTGGAATTAGAGACAATTATTTAGATAGGTAGTGGAAATTAATACAGATAGCGAGGTTGATGGAATGTAAGGAACTTGTACATTCAAAGAAGGATTAGAAGCTACAAGCAGCGAATTTCATGAAAATAGGAGATTTTACAAATATGGAGAATGAGAAATCATTGCATGCAGAGAAAGTGCCTTAATTTACTGTATTGATAATAATTGTCATTTTGAGAGACGCACACAGCCAGCTTTGCTGAAATAGAAGGGAATGGACAAGTTGAACTTGCAGTGAAAGCGGCGAACCTGCAAATGGGCTCAAACTAACAGATTTCTGGAATATTGAGTATTTGATAGATAAATATAACGACATTTGCTGATAAAGATAGAAATTGAGAAATTCTAGGTTCAAGTGAAAGATAAGTAACTCGAAATGTAGAGAATGTTAGAAGTAGACATATTTAATTAGATAGGCAGTGGATATAAATAGAGATAGCGAGGTTGGTGGAATGTAAGAAACTTGTAAATTCAGAAAAGGAGCAGAAGCTACAGCAGCGAATTTCATGAAAATAGAAGATTTTACAAATATGGAGAGTGAGAAATCTCTGCAGATAGAGAAAATGCTTGAATTTGCTGAATTGCTAATAATTGACATTTTGAGAGATACAGACAGCCAGGTTTGCTGAAACTGAGGGGAATGGAGAAATTGAACTTGCAGTGAATGCGGAGGAGCTGCAAATGGGCTCACTCTAACAAATTTCTGGAAATTGACTATTTCATACATAAATAGAACTGCATTTGCTGATAAAGTTAGAAATTGAGAAATTGCAGGTTCAGGTGAATGTTAAATAACTCGAAATGTGGAGTGTGTTGGAATTAGAGATACTTATTTAGATAGGTAGTGGATATTAATAGAGATAGCGAAGTTGATGGAAAGTACGGAACTTGTACATTCAAAGAAGGATTAGAAGCTACAAGCAGCGAATTTCTTGAAACTAGGAGATTTTACAAATATGGAGAATGAGATAACTCTGCAGACAGAGAAAATGCTTGAATTTGCTGAATTGCTAATAATTGACAGTTTGAGAGATACAGACAGCCAGGTTTACTGAAACTGAGTGGAATGGACAAATTGAATTTGCAGTGAATCCGCAGAAGCTGCAAATGTGCTCACTCTAACAGATTTCTAGAAATTGAGCACTTGGTAGATAAATAAAACGACATTTGCTGATAAAGATAGAAATTGAGAAATTGGAGGTTCAGGTGAATGATAATTTACTCGAAATGTGGAGAATGTTAGAAGTTGACATACTTCTTTAGATAGGCAGTGGATATTAATAGAGATAGCGAGGTTGGTGGAATGTAAGAAACTTGTACATTCAGAGAAGGAGCAGAAGCTACAAGCAGCGAATTTCATGAATATAGAAGATTTTACAAATATGGAGTGTGAGAAATCTCTGCAGATAGAGAAAATGCTTGAATTTGCTGAATTGCTAATAATTGACATTTTGAAATATACAGACAGCCAGGTTTGCTGATACTGAGGGGAATGGAGAAATTGAACTTGCAGTGAATCCGCAGAAGCTGTAACTGTGCTCACTCTAACAGATTTCCAGAAATTCAACACTTGATAGATAAATAAAACGACATTTGCTGATAAAGATAGAAATTGAGAAATTGCAGGTTCAGTTGAATGATAACTTACTCGAAATGTGGAGAAAGTTAGAAGTAGACATACTTGTTTAGACAGCCAGTGGATATAAATAGAGAGAGCGAGGTTGGTGGAGTATAAGAAACTTGTACATTCAGAGTAGGAGCAGAAGCTGCAAGCATCGAATTTCATGAAAATAGAAGATTTTACAAATATGGAGAGTGAGAAATATCTGCAGATAGAGATAATGCTTGAATTTGCTGAATTGCTAATAATTGACATTTTGAGAGATACAGACAGCCAGGTTTGCTGAAACTGAGGGGAATGGACAAAATGAACTTGCAGTGAATCCGCAGAAGCTCCAAATGTGCTCACTCTAACAGATTTCTAGAAATTGAGCCCCTGATAGATAAATAAAACGACATTTGCTGATAATGATAAAAATTGAGAAATTGGAGGTTCAGGTGAATGATAAGTTCCTCGAAATGTGGAGAATGTTAAAAGTAGACATACTTATTTAGAT
The DNA here is from genome assembly GCF_964194155.1 of Cetorhinus maximus. NCBI lineage: Eukaryota > Metazoa > Chordata > Chondrichthyes > Lamniformes > Cetorhinidae > Cetorhinus > Cetorhinus maximus. The sequence continues at coordinate 51,873 of NW_027596942.1, read as the reverse complement.
AGGCAGTGGATATAAATAGAGATAGCGAGGTTGGTGGAATGTAAGAAACTTGTATATTCAGAGAAGGAGCAGAAGCTACAAGCAGCGAATTTCATGAATATAGAAGATTTTACAAATATGGAGTGTGAGAAATCTCTGCAGATAGAGAAAATGCTTGAATTTGCTGAATTGCTAATAATTGACATTTTGAGATATACAGACAGCCAGGTTTGCTGATACTGAGGGGAATGGAGAAATTGAACTTGCAGTGAATCCGCAGAAGCTGTAACTGTGCTCACTCTAACGGATTTCCAGAAATTCAACACTTGATAGATAAATAAAACGACATTTGCTGATAAAGATAGAAATTGAGAAATTGGACGTTCAGGTGAATGATAACTTACTCGAAATGTGGAGAAAGTTAGAAGTAGACATACTTGTTTAGACAGCCAGTGGATATAAATAGAGAGAGCGAGGTTGGTGGAGTATAAGAAACTTGTACATTCAGAGTAGGAGCAGAAGCTGCAAGCATCGAATTTCATGAAAATAGAAGATTTTACAAATATGGAGAGTGAGAAATCTCTGCAGATAGAGATAATGCTTGAATTTGCTGTATTTGCTAATAATTGACATTTTGATAGATACAGACAGCCAGGTTTGCTGAAACTGAGGGGAATGGACAAAATGAACTTGCAGTGAATCCGCAGAAGCTCCAAATGTGCTCACTCTAACAGATTTCTAGAAATTGAGCCCTTGATAGATAAATAAAACGACATTTGCTGATAATGATAAAAATTGAGAAATTGGAGGTTCAGGTGAATGATAAGTTCCTCGAAATGTGGAGAATGTTAAAAGTAGACATACTTATTTAGATAGGCAGTGGATATAAATAGAGATAGCGAGGTTGGTGGAATGTAAGAAACTTGTATATTCAGAGAAGGAGCAGAAGCTACAAGCAGCGAATTTCATGAATATAGAAGATTTTACAAATATGGAGTGTGAGAAATCTCTGCAGATAGGGAAAATGCTTGAATTTGCTGCATTGCTAATAATTGACATTTTGAGAGATACAGACAGCCAGGTTTGCTGAAACTGAGGGGAATGGAAAAATTGAACTTGCAGTGAATGCGGAGGAGCTGCAAATGGGCTCACTCTAACAAATTTCTGGAAATTGACTATTTCATACATAAATAGAACTGCATTTGCTGGTAAAGTTAGAAATTGAGAAATTGCAGGTTCAGGCGAATGATAAATAACTCGAAATGTGGAGTGTGTTGGAATTAGAGATACTTATTTAGATAGATAGTGGATATTAATAGAGATAGCGAAGTTGATGGAAAGTACGGAACTTGTACATTCAGAGAAGGATTAGAAGCTACAAGCAGCGAATTTCTTGAAACTAGGAGATTTTACAAATATGGAGAATGAGATAACTCTGCAGATAGAGAAAATGCTTGAATTTGCTGAATTGCTAATGATTGACATTTTGAGAGATACAGACAGCCAGGTTTGCTGAAAATGAGTGGAATGGACAAATTGAATTTGCAGTGAATCCGCAGAAGCTGCAAATGTGCTCACTCTAGCAGATTTCTAGAAATTGAGCACTTGATAGATAAATAAAATGACATTTGTTGATAAAGATAGAAATTGAGAAATTGGAGGTTCAGGTGAATGATAATTTACTCGAAATGTGGAGAATGTTAGAAGTAGACATACTTATTTAGATAGGCAGTGGATATTAATAGAGATAGCGAGGTTGGTGGAATGGAAGAAACTTGTACATTCAGAGAAGGAGCAGAAGCTACAAGTAGCGAATTTCATGAATATAGAAGATTTTACAAATATGGAGTGTGAGAAATCTCTGCAGATAGAGAAAATGCTTGAATTTGCTGAATTGCTAATAATTGACATTTTGAGATATACAGACAGCCAGGTTTGCTGATACTGAGGGGAATGGAGAAAATGAACTTGCAGTGAATCCGCAGAAGCTGTAACTGTGCTCACTCTAACAGATTTCCAGAAATTCAACAGTTGATAGATAAATAAAATGACATTTGCTGATAAAGATAGAAATTGAGAAATTGGACGTTCAGGTGAATAATAACTTACTCGAAATGTGGAGAAAGTTAGAAGTAGACATACTTGTTTAGACAGGCAGTGGATATAAATAGAGAGAGCGAGGTTTGTGGAGTATAAGAAACTTGTACATTCAGAGTAGGAGCAGAAGCTGCAAGCACCGAATTTCATGAAAATAGAAGATTTTACAAATATGGAGAGTGAGAAATCTCTGCAGATAGAGATAGTGCTTGAATTTGCTGAATTTGCTAATAATTGACATTTTGATAGATGCAGACAGCCAGGTTTGCTGAAACTGAGGGGAATGGACAAAATGAACTTGCAGTGAATCCGCAGAAGCTCCAAATGTGCTCACTCTAGCAGATTTCTAGAAATTGAGCCCTTGATAGATAAATAAAACGACATTTGCTGATAATGATAAAAATTGAGAAATTGGAGGTTCAGGTGAATGATAAGTTCCTCGAAATGTGGAGAATGTTAAAAGTAGACATACTTATTTAGATAGGCAGTGGATATAAATAGAGATAGCGAGGTTGGTGGAATGTAAGAAACTTGTATATTCAGAGAAGGAGCAGAAGCTACAAGCAGCGAATTTCATGAATATAGAAGATTTTACAAATATGGAGAGTGAGAAATCTCTGCAGATAGAGAAAATGCTTGAATTTGCTGAATTGCTAATAATTGACATTTTGAGAGATACAGACAGCCAGGTTTGCTGAAACTGAGGGGAATGGAAAAATTGAACTTGCAGTGAATGCGGAGGAGCTGCAAATGGGCTCACTCTAACAAATTTCTGGAAATTGACTATTTCATACATAAATAGAACTGCATTTGCTGGTAAAGTTAGAAATTGAGAAATTGCAGGTTCAGGCGAATGATAAATAACTCGAAATGTGGAGTGTGTTGGAATTAGAGATACTTATTTAGATAGATAGTGGATATTAATAGAGATAGCGAAGTTGATGGAAAGTACGGAACTTGTACATTCAGAGAAGGATTAGAAGCTACAAGCAGCGAATTTCTTGAAACTAGGAGATTTTACAAATATGGAGAATGAGATAACTCTGCAGATAGAGAAAATGCTTGAATTTGCTGAATTGCTAATAATTGACATTTTGAGAGATACAGACAGCCAGGTTTGCTGAAAATGAGTGGAATGGACAAATTGAATTTGCAGTGAATCCGCAGAAGCTGCAAATGTGCTCACTCTAGCAGATTTCTAGAAATTGAGCACTTGATAGATAAATAAAACGACATTTGTTGATAAAGATAGAAATTGAGAAATTGGAGGTTCAGGTGAATGATAATTTACTCGAAATGTGGAGAATGTTAGAAGTAGACATACTTATTTAGATAGGCAGTGGATATTAATACAGATAGCGAGGTTGGTGGAATGGAAGAAACTTGTACATTCAGAGAAGGAGCAGAAGCTACAAGTAGCGAATTTCATGAATATAGAAGATTTTACAAATATGGAGTGTGAGAAATCTCTGCAGATAGAGAAAATGCTTGAATTTGCTGAATTGCTAATAATTGACATTTTGAGATATACAGACAGCCAGGTTTGCTGATACTGAGGGGAATGGAGAAAATGAACTTGCAGTGAATCCGCAGAAGCTGTAACTGTGCTCACTCTAACGGATTTCCAGAAATTCAACAGTTGATAGATAAATAAAATGACATTTGCTGATAAAGATAGAAATTGAGAAATTGGACGTTCAGGTGAATAATAACTTACTCGAAATGTGGAGAAAGTTAGAAGTAGACATACTTGTTTAGACAGGCAGTGGATATAAATAGAGAGAGCGAGGTTTGTGGAGTATAAGAAACTTGTACATTCAGAGTAGGAGCAGAAGCTGCAAGCACCGAATTTCATGAAAATAGAAGATTTTACAAATATGGAGAGTGAGAAATCTCTGCAGATAGAGATAGTGCTTGAATTTGCTGAATTTGCTAATAATTGACATTTTGATAGATGCAGACAGCCAGGTTTGCTGAAACTGAGGGGAATGGACAAAATGAACTTGCAGTGAATCCGCAGAAGCTCCAAATGTGCTCACTCTAACAGATTTCTAGAAATTGAGCCCCTGATAGATAAATAAAACGACATTTGCTGATAATGATAAAAATTGAGAAATTGGAGGTTCAGGTGAATGATAAGTTCCTCGAAATGTGGAGAATGTTAAAAGTAGACATACTTATTTAGATAGGCAGTGGATATAAATAGAGATAGCGAGGTTGGTGGAATGTAAGAAACTTGTATATTCAGAGAAGGAGCAGAAGATACAAGCAGCGAATTTCATGAATATAGAAGATTTTACAAATATGGAGAGTGAGAAATCTCTGCAGATAGAGAAAATGCTTGAATTTGCTGAATTGCTAATAATTGACATTTTGAGAGATACAGACAGCCAGGTTTGCTGAAACTGAGGGGAATGGAAAAATTGAACTTGCAGTGAATGCGGAGGAGCTGCAAATGGGCTCACTCTAACAAATTTCTGGAAATTGACTATTTCATACATAAATAGAACTGCATTTGCTGGTAAAGTTAGAAATTGAGAAATTGCAGGTTCAGGCGAATGATAAATAACTCGAAATGTGGAGTGTGTTGGAATTAGAGATACTTATTTAGATAGATAGTGGATATTAATAGAGATAGCGAAGTTGATGGAAAGTACGGAACTTGTACATTCAAAGAAGGATTAGAAGCTACAAGCAGCGAATTTCTTGAAACTAGGAGATTTTACAAATATGGAGAATGAGATAACTCTGCAGATAGAGAAAATGCTTGAATTTGCTGAATTGCTAATAATTGACATTTTGAGAGATACAGACAGCCAGGTTTGCTGAAAATGAGTGGAATGGACAAATTGAATTTGCAGTGAATCCGCAGAAGCTGCAAATGTGCTCACTCTAGCAGATTTCTAGAAATTGAGCACTTGATAGATAAATAAAACGACATTTGTTGATAAAGATAGAAATTGAGAAATTGGAGGTTCAGGTGAATGATAATTTACTCGAAATGTGGAGAATGTTAGAAGTAGACATACTTATTTAGATAGGCAGTGGATATTAATAGAGATAGCGAGGTTGGTGGAATGGAAGAAACTTGTACATTCAGAGAAGGAGCAGAAGCTACAAGTAGCGAATTTCATGAATATAGAAGATTTTACAAATATGGAGTGTGAGAAATCTCTGCAGATAGAGAAAATGCTTGAATTTGCTGAATTGCTAATAATTGACATTTTGAGATATACAGACAGCCAGGTTTGCTGATACTGAGGGGAATGGAGAAAATGAACTTGCAGTGAATCCGCAGAAGCTGTAACTGTGCTCACTCTAACAGATTTCCAGAAATTCAACAGTTGATAGATAAATAAAATGACATTTGCTGATAAAGATAGAAATTGAGAAATTGGACGTTCAGGTGAATAATAACTTACTCGAAATGTGGAGAAAGTTAGAAGTAGACATACTTGTTTAGACAGGCAGTGGATATAAATAGAGAGAGCGAGGTTTGTGGAGTATAAGAAACTTGTACATTCAGAGTAGGAGCAGAAGCTGCAAGCACCGAATTTCATGAAAATAGAAGATTTTACAAATATGGAGAGTGAGAAATCTCTGCAGATAGAGATAATGCTTGAATTTGCTGAATTTGCTAATAATTGACATTTTGATAGATGCAGACAGCCAGGTTTGCTGAAACTGAGGGGAATGGACAAAATGAACTTGCAGTGAATCCGCAGAAGCTCCAAATGTGCTCACTCTAACAGATTTCTAGAAATTGAGCCCTTGATAGATAAATAAAACGACATTTGCTGATAATGATAAAAATTGAGAAATTGGAGGTTCAGGTGAATGATAAGTTCCTCGAAATGTGGAGAATGTTAAAAGTAGACATACTTATTTAGATAGGCAGTGGATATAAATAGAGATAGCGAGGTTGGTGGAATGTAAGAAACTTGTATATTCAGAGAAGGAGCAGAAGCTACAAGCAGCGAATTTCATGAATATAGAAGATTTTACAAATATGGAGAGTGAGAAATCTCTGCAGATAGAGAAAATGCTTGAATTTGCTGAATTGCTAATAATTGACATTTTGAGAGATACAGACAGCCAGGTTTGCTGAAACTGAGGGGAATGGAAAAATTGAACTTGCAGTGAATGCGGAGGAGCTGCAAATGGGCTCACTCTAACAAATTTCTGGAAATTGACTATTTCATACATAAATAGAACTGCATTTGCTGGTAAAGTTAGAAATTGAGAAATTGCAGGTTCAGGTGAATAATAAATAACTTCTAACTTGGAGAGTGTTGGAATTAGTGATACTTATTTTGATAGGTAGTGGAAATTAATAGAGATAGCGAGGTTGATGGAAAGTAAGGAACTTCTACATTCAAAGAAGGATTAGAAGCTACAAGCAGCGAATTTCTTGAAAATAGAAGATTTTACAAATATGGAGAATGAGAAATCATTGCATGCAGAGCAAGTGCTTTAATTTACTGTATTGATAATAATTGTCATTTTGAGAGACGCACAGAGCCAGCTTTGCTGAAATAGAAGGGAATGGACAAGTTGAACTTGCAGTGAATGCGTCGAACTTGCAAATGGGCTCAAACTAACAGATTTCTGGAATATTGAGTATTTGATAGATAAATAGAACGACATTTGCTGATAAAGATAGAAATCGAGAAATTGTAGGTTCCAGTGAATGATAAGTAACTCGAAATGTGGAGAATCTTAGAAGTAGACATAATTATTTAGATATGCAGTGGATATTAATAGAGATAGCGAGGTTGGTGAAATGTAAGAAACTTGTACATTCAGAGAAGGAGCAGAAGCTACAAGCAGCGAATTTCATGAAAATCGAAGACATTACTAATATGGAGAGTGAGAAATCTCTGCAGATAGAGAAAATGCTTGAATTTGCGGAATTGCTCATGATTGACATTTTGAGAGATACAGACAGCCAGATTTGCTGAAAAGGAGGGGAATGGAGAAATTGAACTTGCAGTGAATCCGCAGAAGCTGCAAATGTTCTCACTCTAACAGATTTCTAGAAATTGAGCATTTGATAGATTAATAGGACTATATATGCTGATAAAGTTAGAAATTGAGAACTTGTAGGTTCAGGTGAATGATAAGTAACTCGAAATGTGGAGAGTGTAAGAATTAGACACACTTATTTAGATAGGCAGCGGAAATAAATAGAGATAGCCTGGTTGATGGAAAGTAAGAAACTTGTACATTCAGAGAAGGAGTAGAAGCTACAAGCAGCGAATTTCATGAAAATAGGAGATTTTACAAATATGGAGAATGAGAAATCTCTGCATATAGAGAATGTGCTTGAATTTGCTGTATTGAAAATAATTGTCATTTTGAGAGATTCACACAGCCAGCTTTGCTGAAATAGAAGTGAATGGACAAGTTGAACTTGCAGTGAATGCGGCGAACCTGCAAATGGGCTCAAACTAACAGATTTTTGGAATATTGAGTATTTGATAGATAAATAGAACGTCATTTGCTGACAAAGTTATAAATTTAGAAATTGTAGGTTCAAGTGAATGATAAGTTACTCGAAATGTGGAGAATGTTAGAAGTAGACATACTTATTTAGATAGGCAGTGGATATTAATAGAGATAGCGAGGTTGGTGGAATGTAAGAAACTTGTAATTTCAGAAAAGGAGCAGAAGCTACAAGCAGCGAATTTCATGAAAATAGAAGATTTTACAAATATGCAGAGTGAGAAATATCTGCAGATAGAGAAAATGCTTGAATTTGCTGAATTGCTAATAATTGACATTTTGAGAGATACAGACAGCCAGGTTTGCTGAAACTGAGGGGAATGGAGAAATTGAACTTGCAGTAAATGCGGATGAGCTGCAAATGTGCTCACTCTAACAAATTTCTGGAAATTGACTATTTCATAGATAATTAGAAGTACATTTGCTGATAAAGTTAGAAATTGAGAAATTGTATGTTCAGGTGAATGATAAATAAATCGAAATGTGGAGAGTGTTGGAATTAGAGATACTTATTTATGTAGGTAGTGAATATTAATAGAGATGGCGAGGTTGATGCAAAGTAAGGAACTTGTACATTCAAAGAAGGAGTAGAAGCTACTAGCAGCGAATTTCAAGAAAATAGGAGATTTTACAAATATGGAGAATGAGAAATCTCTGCAGATAGAGATAGTGCTTGAATTTGCTGTATTGATAATAATTTTCTTTTTGAGAGATACACACAGCCAGCTTTGCCGATATAGAAGCGAATGGACAAGTTGAACTTGCAGTGAATGCGGCGAACCTGTAAATGGGCTTAAACTAACAGATTTCTGGAATATTGAGTATTTGATATATAAATAGAACGTCATTTGCTGATAAAGAGAGAAATTGAGAAATTGTAGGTTCAAGTGACTGATAAATAACTCGAAATGAGGAGAATTTTGAAGTAGACATAATTATTTAGATAGGCAGTGGATATAAATAGAGATAGCGAGGTTGGTGGAATTTAAGAAACTTGTACATTCAGAAAAGGAGCGGAAGCTACAAGCAGCGAATTTCATGAAAATAGAAGATTTTATAAATATGGAAAGTATGAAATATCTACAGATAGAGAAAATGCTTGAATTTGCTGAATTGCTAATAATTGATATTTTCAGAGATACAGACAGCCAGGTTTGCTGAAACTGAGGGGAATGGAGAAATTGAACTTGCAGTGAACGCGGAGGAGCTGCAAATGGGATCACTCTAAGAAATTTATGAAAATTGACTATTTCATAGATAAATAGAATTACATTTGCTGATAAAGTTAGAAATTGACAAATTGTAGGTTCAGGTGAATGATAAATAACTGGAAATGTGGAGTGCGTTGGAATTAGAGATACTTATTTAGATAGGTAGTGGATATTAATAGAGATAGCGAAGTTGATGGAATGTAAGGAACTTGTACATTCAGAGAAGGATTAGAAGCTACAAGCAGCGAATTTCATGAAACTAGGAGATTTTACAAATATGGAGAATGAGATAAATCTGCAGATAGAGAAAATGCTTGAATTTGCTGAATTGCTAATAATTGACATTTTGAGAGATACAGACAGCCAGGTTTGCTGAAACTGAGGGGAATGGACAAATTGAATTTGCACTGAATCCGCAGAAGCTGCAAATGTGCTCACTCTAGCAGATTTCTAGAAATTGAGCACTTGATAGATAAATAAAACGACATTTGCTGATAAAGATAGAAATTGAGAAATTGGATGTTCCGGTGAATGATAAGTTACTCGAAATGTGGAGAATATTAGAAGTAGACATACTTATTTAGATAGGCAGTGGATATAAATAGAGATAGCGAGGTTGGTGGAATGTAAGAAACTTGTACATTCAGAGAAGGAGCAGAAGCTACAAGCATCGAATTTCATGAAAATAGAAGATTTTACAAATATCGAGAGTGAGAAATCTCTGCAGATAGAGATAATGCTTGAATTTGCTGAATTGCTAATAATTGACATTTTGAGAGAAACAGACAGCCAGGTTTGCTGAAACTGAGGGGAATGGAGAAGTTGAACTTGCAGTGAATCCGCAGAAGCTCCAAATGTGCTCTCTCTAACAGATTTCTAGAATTTGAGCCCTTGATAGATAAGTAAAACTACATTTGCTGATAATGATAGAAATTGTGAAATTGGAGGTTCAGGTGAATGATAAGTCCCTCGAAATGAGGAGAATGTTAGAAGTAGACATACTTATTTAGATAGGCAGTGGATATAAATAGAGATAGCGAGGTTGGTGGAATGTAAGAAACTTGTACATTCAGAAAAGGAGCAGAATCTACAAGCAGCGAATTTCATGAAAATAGAAGATTTTACAAATATGGAGAGTGAGAAATATCTGCAGATAGAGAAAATGCTTGAATTTGCTGAATTGCTAATAATTGACATTTTGAGAGATACAGACAGCCAGGTTTGCTGAAACTGAGGGGAATGGAGAAATTGAACTTGCAGTGAATGCGGAGGAGCTGCAAATGGGCTCACTCTAACAAATTTCTGGAAATTGAGTATTTGATAGATAAATAGAACTAAATTTGCTGATAAAGTTAGAACTTGAGAAATTGTAGGTTCAGGTGAATGTTAAATAACTTGAAATGTGGAGAGTGTTGGAATTAGAGATACTTATTTAGGTAGGTAGTGGAAATTAATAGAGATAGCGAGGTCGATGGAAATTAAGGAACTTGTACATTCAAAGAAGGATTAGAAGCTACAAGCAGCGAATTTCGAGAAAATAGAAGACTTTACAAATATGGACAATGAGAAATCTTTGCATGCAGAGAAAGTGCTTTAATTTACTGTATTGATAATAATTGGCATTTTGACAGACGCACACAGCCAGCTTTACTGAAATAGAAGGGAATGGACAAGTTGAACTTGCAGTGAATGCGGCGAACCTGTAAATGGGCTCAAACTAACAGATTTCTGGAATATTGAGTATTTGATAGATAAATAGAGCGACATTTGCTGATAAAGATAGAAATTGAGAAATTGTAGGTTCCAGTGAATGATAAGTAACTCGAAATGTGGAGAGTAATAGAGATAGCAAGGTTGGTGGAATGTTAGAAACTTGTACATTCAGAGAAGGAGCAGAAGCTACAAGCAGCGAATTTCATGAAAATAGAAGACTTTACAAATATGGAGAGTGAGAAATCTCTGCAGATAGAGAAAATGCTTGAACTTGCTGAATTGCTAATAATTGACATTTTGAGATATACAGACAGCCAGGTTTGCTGATACTGAGGGGAATGGAGAAATTGAACTTGCAGTCAATCCACAGAAGCTGCAAATGTGCTCACTCTAACAGATTTCTAGAAATTGAACACTTGATAGATGAATAATACGACATTTGCTGATAAAGATAGAAATTGAGAAATTGGACGTTCAGGTGAATGATAACTTACTCGAAATGTGGAGAGCGTTAGAAGTAGACATACTTATTTAGACAGGCAGTGGATATAAATAGAGATAGCGAGGTTGGTGGATTATAACAAAATTGTACATTCAGAGAAGGAGAAGAAGCTGCAAGCATCGAATTTCACGAAAATAGAAGATTTTACAAATATGGAGAGTGAGAAATATCTGCAGATACAGATAATGCTTGAATTAGCTGAATTGCTAATAATTGACATTTTGAGAGATACAGACAGCCAGTTTTGCTGAAACTGAGGGGAATGGAGAAATTGAACTTGCAGTGAATCCGCAGAAGCTCCAAATCTGCTCACTCTAACAGATTTCTAGAAATTGAGCCCTTGATAGATAAATAGAACTAAATTTGCTGATAAAGTTAGTGATTGACAAATTGTAGGTTCAGGTGAATGATAAGTAACTCGAAATGTGGAGAGTGTAAGAACTAGAGACACTTATTTAGATAGGTAGTGGAAATAAATAGAAATAGCCAGGTTGAAGGAAAGTAAGAAACTTATTCATTCAGAGAAGAAGTAGAAGCTACAAGCAGCGAATTTCATGAAAATACAAGACTTTACAAATATGGAGAGTGAGAAATCTCTGCAGATAGAGAAAATGCTTGAATATGCTGAATTGCTAATGATTGACATTTTGAGAGATACAGACAGCCAGATTTGCTGAAACGGAGGGGAATGGAGAAATTGAACTTCCAGTGAATCCGCAGAAGCTGCAAATGTTCTCACTCTAACAGATTTCTTGAAATTGAGCATTTGATAGATTAACAGAACTATATTTGCAGATAAAGTTAGAAATTGAGAAATTGTAGGTTCAGGTGAATGATAAGTAACTCGAAATGTGGAGAGTGTAAGAATTAGAGACACTTATTTAGATAGGCAGTGGAAATAAATACAGATAACCAGGTTGATGGAAAGTAAGAAAATTGTTCATTCGGAGAAGAAGTAGAAGCTACAAGCAGCGAATTTCATCAAAATAGGAGATTTAACAAATATGGAGAATGAGAAATCTCTGCATATAGAGAATGGGCATGAATTTGCTGTATTGATAATAATTGACATTTTGAGAGATGAACACAGCCAGCTTTGCTGAAATACAAGGGAATGGACAAATTGAATTTGCGGTGAATCCGCAGAAGCTTCAAATGTGCTCACTCTATCAGATTTCTAGAAATTGAGCACTTGATAGATAAATAAAACGAAATTTGCTGATAAAGATAGAAATTGAGAAACTGGAGGTTCAAGTGAATGATAAGTTACTCGAAATGTGGAGAATATTAGAAGTAGACATACTTATTTAGATAGGCAGTGGATATAAATAGAGATAGCGAGGTTGGCGGAATGTAAGAAACTTGTACATTCAGAGAAGGAGCAGAAGCTACAAGCATCGAATTTCATGAAAATAGAAGATTTTACAAATATCGAGAGTGAGAAATCTCTGCAGATAGAGATAATGCTTGAATTTGCTGAATTGCTAATAATTGACATTTTGAGAGATACAGACAGCCAGGTTTGCTGAAACTGAGGGGAATGGAGAAATTGAACTTGCAGTGAATATGCAGAAGCTCCAAATGTGCTCACTCTAACAGATTTCTAGAAATTGACCCCTTGATAGATAAATAAAACTGTATTTGCTGATAATGATAGAAATTGAGAAATTGGAGGCTCAGGTGAATGATAAGTCCCTCGAAATGAGGAGAATGTTAGAAGTAGACATACTTATTTAGATAGGCAGTGGATATAATAAGAGATAGCGAGGTTGTTGGAATTTAAGAAACTTGTACATTCAGAAAAGGAGCAGAAGCTACAAGCAGCGAATTTCATGAAAATAGAAGATTTTACAAATATGGAGAGTGAGAAATATCTGCAGATAGAGAAAATGCTTGAATTTGCTGAATTGCTAATAATTGACATTTTGAGAGATACAGACAGCCAGGTTTGCTGAAACTGAGGGGAATGGAGAAATTGAACTTGCAGTGAATGCGGAGGAGCTGCAAATGTGCTCACTCTAACAAATTTCTGGAAATTGAGTATTTGATAGATAAATAGAACTAAATTTGCTGATAAAGTTAGAAATTGAGAAATTGTAGGTTCAGGTGAATAATAAATAACTTGAAATGTGGAGAGTGTTGGAATTAGAGATACTTATTTAGATAGGCAGTGGAAATTAATAGAGATAGCGAGGTCGATGGAAATTAAGGAACTTGTACATTCAAAGAAGGATTAGAAGCTACAATTAGCGAATTTCTAGAAAATAGAAGACTTTACAAATATGGAGAATGAGAAATCTCTGCATGTAGAGAAAGTGCTTGAATTTGCTGTATTGTTAATAATTGTCTTTTTGAGAGATGCACACAGCCAGCTTTGCTGAAAGAGAAGGGAATGGACGAGGTGCACTTGCAGTGAATGTGGCGAACCTGCAAATGGGCTCAAACTAACAGATTTCTGGAATATTGAGTATTTGATAGATAAATAGAACGACATTTGCATATAAAGTTAGAAATTGAGAAATTGTAGGTTCAAGTCAATGATAAGTAACTCGAAATATGGAGAATGTTAGAAGTAGACATACTTATTTAGATCTGCAGTGGATATTAATAGAGATAGCGAGGTTGGTGGAATGTAAGAAACTTGTACATTCAGAGAAGGAGCAGTAGCTACAAGAAGCGAATTTCATGAAAATAGAAGACTTTACAAATATGGAGAGTGAGAAATCTCTGCAGATAGAGAAAATGCTTGAATTTGCTGAATTGCTAATAATAGACATTTTGAGAGATACAGAAGGGCAGGTTTGTTGAAACTGAGGGGAATAGAGAAATTGAACTTGCAGTGAATGCGGAGGAGCTGCAAATGTGCTCACTCTAAATAATTTCTGGAAATTGAGTATTTGATAGATAAATAGAACTACATTTGCTGATAAAGTTAGAAATTGAGAAATTGTAGGTTCAGGTGAATGATAAATAACTCGAAATGTGGAGAGTGTTGGAATTCGAGATACTTATTTAGATAGGTAGTGGATATTAATAGAGATAGCGAGGTTGATGGAAAATAAAGAACTTGTACATTCAAAGAAGGATTAGAAGCTACAAGCAGCGAATATCATGAAAGTAGGTGATTTTACAAATATGGAGAATGAGAAATCTCTGCATGTAGAGAAAGTGCTTGAATTTGCTGTATTGTTAATTATTGTCTTTTTGAGAGATGCACACAGCCAGCTTTGCTGAAATAGAAGGGAATGGACAAGGTGCACTTGCAGTGAATGCGGCAAAGCTGCAAATGGGCCCAAAATAACAGATTTCTGGAATATTGAGTATTTGATAGATAAATAGAACGACACTTGCTGATAAAGTTAAAAATTGAGAAATTGTAGGTTCAAGTGAATGATAAGTAACTCGAAATATGGAGAATGTTAGAAGTAGACGTCCTTATTTAGATATGCAGTGGATATTAATAGAGATAGCGACGTTGGTGGAATGTAAGAAACTTGTACATTCAGAGACGGAGCAGAAGCTACAAGCAGCGAATTTCATGAATGTAGGAGATTTTACAAATATGGAGAATGAGATAACTCTGCAGACAGAGAAAATGCTTGAATTTCCTGAATTTCTAATAATTGACATTTTGAGAGATACAGACAGCCAGGTTTGCTGAAACTGAGGGGAATGGACAAATTGAATTTGCAGTGAATCCGCAGAAGCTGCAAATGTGCTCACTCTAACAGATTTCTAGAAATTGAGCACGTGATAGATAAATAAAACGAAATTTGCCGATAAAGATAGAAATTGAGATATTGGAGGTTCAGGTGAATGATAAGTAACTCGAAATGTGGAGAATGTTAGAAGTAGACATACTTATTTAGATAGGCAGTGGATATAAATAGAGATAGCGAGTTTGGTGGAATGTAAGAAACTTGTACATTCAGAGAAGGAGCAGAAGCTACAAGCAGCGAATTTCATGAATATAGAAGATTTTACAAATATGGAGAGTGAGAAATCTCTGCGGATAGAGAAAATGCTTGAATTTGCTGAATTGCTAATAATTGACATTTTGAGAGATACAGACAGCCAGCTTTGCTGATACTGAGGGGAATGGAGAAATTGAACTTGCAGTGAATCCACAGAAGCTGCAAATGTGCTCACTCTAACAGATTTCTAGAAATTGAACACTTGATAGATAAATAAAACGACATTTGCTGATAAATATAGAAATTGAGAAATTGGAGGTTCAGGTGAATGAAAAGTTACTCGAAATGCAGAGAGTTTAAGAATTAGAGACACTTATTTAGATAGGCAGTGGAAATAAATAGAGATAGCCAGGTTGATGGAATGTAAGAAACTTGTACATTCAGAGAAGGAGTAGAAGCTACAAGCAGCGAATTTCATGAAAATAGGAGATTTTACAAATATGGGGAATGAGAAATCTCTGCATATAGAGAATGTGCTTGAATTTGCTGTATTGATAATAATTGTCATTTTGAGAGATGCACACAGCCAGCTTTGCTGAAATAGAAGGGAATTTACAAGTTGAACTTGCAGTGAATGCGGTGAACCTGCAAATGGGCTCAAACTAACAGGTTTCTGGAATATTGAGTATTTGATAGGTAAATAGAACGACATTTGCTGATAAAGTTAGAAATTGAGGAATTGTACGTTCAAGTGAATGATAAGTAACTGGAAATGTGGAGAATGTTAGAAGTAGACATACTTATTTAGATATGCAGTGGATATTAGTGAAGATAGCGAGGTTGGTGGAATGTAAGAAACTTGTACATTCAGAGAAGGAGCAGAAGCTGCAAGCATCGAATTTCATGAAAATAGATGATTTTACAAATATGGAGAGTGAGAAATCTCTGCAGATACGGATAATGCTTGAATTTGCTGAATTGCTAATAATTGACATTTTGAGAGATACAGACAGCCAGCTTTGCTGATACTGAGGGTAATGGAGAAATTGTACTTGCAGTGAATCCGCAGAAGCACCAAATGTGCTCACTCTAACAGATTTCTAGAAATTGAGCCCTTGATAGATAAATAGAACTATATTTGCTGATAAAGTTAGAAATTGAGAAACTGTAGGTTCAGGTGAATGATAAGTAACTCGAAATGTGGAGAGTGTAAGAATTAGAGACAATTATTTAGATAGGAAGTGGAAATATATAGAGATAGCCAGGTTGATGGAAAGTAAGAAACTTGTTCATTCAGAGAAGAAGTAGAAGCTACAAGCAGCGAATTTCGTGAAAATAGGAGATTTTACAAATATGGAGAATGAGAAATCTCTGCATATAGAGAATGTGCTTGAATTTGCTGTATTGATAATAATTGTCTTATTGAGAGACGCACACAGCCAGCTTTGCAGAAATAGAAGGGAATGGACATGTTGAACTTGCAGTGAATGCGGCGAACCTGCAAATGGGCTCAAACTAACAGATTTCAAGAATATTGAGTATTTCATGCACAAATAGAACGACATTTGCTGGTAAGGTTAGAAATTGAGAAATTGGAGGTTCAAGTGAATGATAAGTAACTCGAAATTTGGAGAATGTTAGAAGTAGACATACTTATTTAGATATGCAGTGGATATTAATACAGATAGCGAGTTTGGAGGAATGTAAGAATCTTGTACATTCAGAGAAGGACCAGAAGCTACAAGCAGCGAATTTCATGAAAATAGAAGATTTTACAAATACGGAGAGTGAGAAATCTCTGCAGATAGAGAAAATGCTTGAATTTGCTGAATTGCTAATAATTGACATTTTGAGAGAAACAGACAGCCAGGTTTGCTTAAACGGAGGGGAATGGAGAAATTGAACTTGCAGTGAATCCGCAGAAGCTGCAAATGTGCTCACTCTAACAGATTTCTAGAAATTGAGCATTTGATAGATTAATAGAACTATATTTGCTGATAAAGTTAGAAATTGAGAAAATGTAGTTTCAGGTGAATGATAAGTAACTCGAAATGTGGAGAGTGTAAGAATTAGAGACACTTATTTAGATAGGCAGTGGAAATAAATAGAGATAGCCAGGTTGATGGAAAGTAAGAAACTTGTACATTCAGATAAGGAGTAGAAGCTACAAGCAGCGAATTTCATGAAAATAGGAGATTTTACAAATATGGAGAATGAGAAATCTATGCATATAGAGAATGTGCTTGAATTTGCTGTATTGATAATAAATGTCATTTTGAGAGATGCACACAGCTTTGCTGAAATAGAAGGGAATGGACAACTTGAACTTGCAGTGAATGCGGCGAACCTGCAAATGGGCTCAAACTAACAGATTTCTGGAATATTGAGTATTTGATAGATAAATAGAACGACATTTGCTGATAAAGTTAGAAATTTAGAAATTGTAGTTTCAAGTGAATGATAAATAACTCGAAATGTGGAGAGTGTTGGAATTAGAGATACTTATTTAGATAGTTAGTGGATATTAATGGAGATAGCGAGGTTGATGGAAAGTAAGGACTTGTACATTCAAAGAAGGATTGGAAGCTACAAGCAGCGGATTTCATGAAAATAGGTGATTTTACAAATATGGAGAATGAGAAATCTCTGCATGTAGAGAAAGTGCTTGAATTTGCTGTATTGTTATTAATTGTCCTTTTGAGAGATGCACACAGCCAGCTTTGCTGAAATAGAAGGGAATGGACAAGGTGCACTTGCAGTGAATGCGGCGAAGCTGCAAATGGGCTCAAACTAACAGATTTCAGGAATACTGAGTATTTGATAGATAAATAGAACGACATTTGCTGATAAAGTTAAAAATTGAGAAGTTGTAGGTTCAATTGAATGATAAGTAACTCGAAATATGGAGAATGTTAGAAGTAGACATACTTATTTAGATATGCAGTGGATATTAATAGAGATAGCGACGTTGGTGGAATGTAAGAAACTTGTACATTCAAAGAAGGAGCAGAAGCTACAAGCAGCGAATTTCATGAAAATAGAAGATTTTACAAATATGGAGAGTGAGCAATCTCTGCAGATAGAGAAAATGCTTGAATTTGCTGAATTGCTAATAATTGACAACTTGAGAGATACAGACAGCCAGGTTTGTTCAAACTGAGGGGAATAGAGAATTTGAACTTGCAGTGAATGTGGAGGAGCTGCAAATGGGCTCACTCTAACAAATTTCTGGAAATTGAGTATTTGATAGATAAATAGAACTACATTTGCTGATAAAGTTAGAAATTGAGAAATTGTAGGTTCAGGTGAATGATAAATAACTCGAAATGTGGAGAGTGTTGGAATTAGAGATAATTATTCAGATAGGCAGTGGATATTAATAGAGATAGCGAGATTGGTGGAAAGTAAGATACTTGTACATTCAGAGAAGGAGTAGAAGCTACAAGTAGCGAATTTCATTAAAATAGGAGATTTTACAAATATGGAGAATGCGAAATCTCTGCAGACAGAGAAATTGCTTGAATTTACTGAATTGCCAATAATTGACATTTTGAGAGATTCAGACAGCCAGGTTTGCTGAAACTGAAACGAATGCAGAAATTGAACTTGCTGTGAATGCGGAGGAGCTGCAAATGTGCTCACTCTAACAGATTCCTGGAAATTGTATATTTGATATATAAATAGAACGACATTTGCTGGTAAAGTTAGAAATTGAGGAATTGTAGGTTCAGGTGAATGATAAGTAAGTCGAAACGTGGAGAGTGTAAGAATTAGAGAGACTTATTTAGATAGGCAGTGGAAATAAATAGAGATAACCAGGTTGATGGAAAGTAAGGATCTTGTACATTCAGAGAAGGAGTAGAAGCTACAAGCAGCGAATTTCATGAAAATAGGAGATTTTACAAATGTGGACAATGCAAAATCACTGCAGATAGAGAAAATGCTTGAGTTTCCTGAATTGCCAATAATTGACATTTTGAGAGATTCAGACAGCCAGGTTTGGTGAAACTGAGGGGAATGGAGAAATTGCACTTGCAGTGAATCCGCAGAAGCTGGAAATGTGCTCACTCTAACAGATGTCTAGAAATTGAGCACTTGATAGATAAATAGAACTATATTTGCTGATAAAGTTAGAAATTGAGAAATTGTAGGTTCAGGTGAATGATAAGTAAGACGAAATTTGGAGAGTGTAAGAATTAGAGACACTTATTTAGATAGACAGTGGAAATAAATACAGATAGCCAGGTTGATGGAAACTAAGAAACTTGTAGATTCAGAGAAGGAGTAGAAGCTACAAGCAGCGAATTTCATGAAAATAGGAGATTTAACAAATATGGAGAATGACAAATCTCTGCAGATAGAGAAAGTGCTTGAATTTGCTGTATTGCTAATAATTGTCATTTTGAGAGATGCACAGAGCCAGCATTGCTGAAATAGAAGGGAATGGAGAAGTTGAACTTGCAGTGAATGCGGCGAACGTGCAAATGGGCTCAAACTAACAGATTTCAGGAAATTGAGTATTTGTTAGATAAATAGAACTACATTTGCTGATTATGTTAGAAATTGAGAAATTGTAGGTTCATGTGAATGATAAATAACTCGAAAAGAGGAGAGTGTTAGAATTAGAGATAATTATTCAGATAGGCAGTGGATATTAATAGAGATAGCGAGATTGGTGGAAAGTAAGAAACTTGCACATTCAGAGAAGGAGTAGAAGCTACAAGCAGCGAATTTCATGAAAATAGGAGAATTTACAAATATGGAGAGTGCGAAATCTCAGCAGAAAGAGAAAATGTTTGAATTTACTGAATTGCCAATAATTGTCATTTTGAGAGATTCAGACAGCTACGTTTGCTGAAACTGAAACGAATGGAGAAATTGAACTTGCTGTGAATGCGGAGGAGCTGCAAAATAGCTCACTCTAACAGATTCCTGGAAATTGTATATTTGATAGATAAATAGAACGACATTTGCTGATAAAGTTAGAAGTTGAGAAATTGTAGGTTAAGGTGAATGATAAGTAACTCGAAATGTGGAGAGTGCTGGAATTAGAGATACCTATTTAGATAGGCAGTGGATATTAATAGAGATAGCGAGGTTCATGGAAAGTAAGGAACTTGTACATTCAGAGAAGGATTAGAAGCTACAAGCACCGAATATCATGAAAGTAGGAGATTTTACAAAATGGAGAATGAGAAATCACTGCAGATAGAGAAAGTGCTTGTATTTGCTGCATTGATAATAATTGTCATTTTGAGAGATGCACACAGCCAGCTATTATGAAATAGAAGGGAAAGGACAAGTTGAAGTTCCAGAGAATGCGCCGAACGTGCAAATTGGCTCAAACTAACAGATTTCTGGAAATTGAGTATTTGATAGATAAATAGAACGACATGTGCAGATAAAGTTAGAAATTGAGAAATTCTAAGTTCAGGTGAATGACAGATTATTCGAAATGTGGAGAGTGTAACAATTAGAGACACTTATTTAGATAAGTAGTGGAAATAAATAGAGATAGCGAGATTGATGGAAAGTAATGAACTTCTACATTTCGAGAAGGGTTAGATGCTACAAGCAGCGAATTTCATGAAATTAGGAGATTTAACAAATATGGAGAATGAGAAAACTCTGCAGATAGAGAAAATGCTTGAATTTGCTGAATTGCTAATAATTGACATTTTGAGAGATACAGACAGCCAGGTGTGCTGAAACGCAGGGGAATGGAGAAATTGAACTTGCAGTGAATGCGGAGGAGCTGCAAATGTGCTCACTCTAACAGATTCCTTGAAATTGTATGTTTGATAGATAAATAAAACGACATTTGCTGATAAAGTTAGAAATTGAGAAATTGTAGGTTCAGGTGATTGATAAGTAACTCGAAATGTGGAGAGTGTTTGAATTAGAGATACTTATTAAGATAGGCAGTGGATATTAATAGAGATAACGAGGTTGATGGAAAGTAAGGAACTTGTACATTCAGCGAAGGAGTAGAAGCTACAAGCAGCGAATTTCATGAAAGTAGGAGATTTTACAAACATGGTGAATGAGAAATCTCTGCATATAGAGAAAGTGCTTGTATTTGCTGTATTGATAATATTTGTCATTTTGAGAGATGCACACAGCCAGCTTTGCTGAAATAGAAGGGAATGGAGAAGTTGAACTTGCAGTGAATGCGGCGAACGTGCAAATGGGCTCAAAGTAACAGATTTATGGAAATTGAGTATTTGATAGATAAATAGAACGACATTTGCTGATAAAGTTAGAAATTGAGAAATTGTAGGTTCAGGTGAATGATAAGTTACTCGAAATGTGGAGAATGTTAGAAGTAGACATACTTATTTAGATAGGCAGTGGATATAAATAGAGATTGGGAGGTTGGTGGAATGTAAGAAACATGTACATTCAGAGAAGGAGCAGAAAGTACAAGCAGCGAATTTCATGAAAATAGAAGATTTTACAAATATGGAGAGTGAGAAATCTCTGCAGATAGAGAAAATGCTTGAATTTGCTGAATTGCTAATAATTGACATTTTGAGAGATACAGACAGCCAGGTTTGCTGAAACTGAGGGGAATGGAGAAATTGAACTTGCAGTGAATGCGGAGGAGCTGCAAATGTGCTCACTCTAACAAATTTCTGCAAATTGAGTCTTTGATAGATAAATAGAACTACATTTGCTGATTAAGTTAGAAATTGAGAAATTGTAGGTTCATGTGAATGATAAATAACTCGAAAAGAGGAGAGTGCTGGAATTAGAGATACTTATTTAGGTAGGCAGTGGATATTAATAGAGATCGAGAGGTTGATGGAAAGTAAGGAACTTGTACATTCAGAGAAGGATTAGAAGCTACAAGCAGCTAATATCCTGAAAGTAGGAGATTTTACAAAATGGAGAATGAGAAATCTCTGCAGATAGAGAAAATGCTTCAATTTGCTGAATTGCTAATAATTGACATTTTGAGAGATGCAGACAGCCAGGTTTGCTGAAACTGAAACGAATGGAGAAATTGAACTTGCAGTGAATCCGCAGAAGCTGCAAATGTGCTCACTCTAAAAGATTTCTAGAAATTGAGCACTTGATAGATAAATAGAACTTTATCTGCTGATAAAGTTAGAAATTGAGAAATTGTAGGTTCAGGTGTATGATAAGTAACTCGAAATGTTGAGAGTGTAAGAATTAGAGACACTTATTTAGATAGGCACTGGAAATAAATAGAGATAGCCAGGTTGATGGAAAGCCAGAAACTTGTACATTCAGAGAAGGAGCACAAGCTACAAGCAACGAATTTCATGAAAATAGAAGATTTTACAAATATGGAGATTGAGAAATCTCTGCAGATAGAGAAAATGCTTGAATTTGCTGAATTGCTAATAATTGACATTTTGAGAGATACAGACAGCCAGGTTTGCTGAAACTGAGGGGAATGGAGAAATTGAACTTGCAGTGAATGCGGAGGAACTGCAAATGTGCTCACTCTAACAGATTCCTGGAAATTGTATATTTGATAGATAAATAGAATGACAATTGCTGATAAAGTTAAAATTGGAGAAATTGTAGGTTCAGGTGAATGTTAAGTAACTCGAAAAGTGGAGAGTGTTGGAATTAGAGATACTTATTTAGATAGGCAGTGGATATTAATAGAGATAGTGAGGTTGATTTGAAAGTAAGGAACTTCTACATTCAAAGAATGATTAGAAGCTACAAGCAGCCAATATCATGAAAGTAGGAGATTTTACAAAACGGAGAATGAGAAATCTCTGCAGATAGAAAAAATGCTTGAATTTGCTGAATTGCTAATAATTGACATTTTGAGAGATACAGACAGCCAGGTTTGCCTGAACAGAGTGGAATGGAGAAATTGAATTTGCAGTGAATCCGCAGAAGCTGCAAATGTGCTCACTCTAAATAATTTCTAGAAATTGAGCACTTGATAGATAAATACAACTATATTTGCTGATAAAGTTAGAAATTGAGAAATTGTAGGTTCAGGTGAATGATAAGTAACTCGAATCGTGGAGAGTGTATGAATTAGAGACAATTATTTAGATAGGCAATGGAAATAAATAGATATAGCCAGGTTGATGGAAAGTAATAAACTTATCCATTCAGAGAAGGAGTAGAAGCTACAAGCAGCTAATTTCATGAAAATAGGAAATTTTACAAATGTGGAGAATGCGAAATCTCTGCAGATCGAGAAAATGCTTGAATATTCCTGAATTGCCAATAATTGACATTTTGAGAGAAACAGGCAGCCAGGTTTGCTGAAATTGAAACGAATGGAGAAATTGAACTTGCAGTGAATGCGGAGGAGCTGCAAATGTGCTCTCTCTAACAGATTCCTGGAAATTGTATGTTTGATAGATAAATAGAACGACAATTGCTGATAAAGTTAGAAATTGAGAAATTGTAGGTTCAGGTGAATGATAAGTTACTCGAAATGTGGAGAGTGTAACAATTAGAGACACTTATTTAGATAGGTAGTGGAAATAAATAGAGATGGCGACGTTGATGGAGAGTAATGACCTTCTACATTCAGAGAAGGATTAGATGCTACAAACAGCGAATTTCATGAAAGTAGGAGATTTAACAAATATGGAGAATTAGAAAACTCTGCAGATAGAGAAAATGCTTGAATTTGCTGAATTGCTAATATTTGACATTTTGAGAGATACAGACAGCCAGGTGTGCTGAAACGGAGGGGAATGGAGAAATTGAACTTGCAGTGAATGCGGAGGAGTTGCAAATGTGCTCACTCTAACAGATTCCTTGAAATTGTATGTTTGATAGATAAATAGAACGACATTTGCTGATAAAGTTAGAAATTCAGAAATTGTAGGTTGAGGTGATTGATAAGTAACTCGAAATGTAGAGAGTGTTTGAATTAGAGATACTTATTAAGATAGGCAGTGGATATTAATAGAGATAGCGAGGTTGATGGAAAGTAAGGAACTTGTACATTCAGCGAAGGAGTAGAAGCTACAAGCAGCGAAATTCATGAAAGTAGGAGATTTTACAAATATGGAGAATGAGAAATCTCTGCAGATAGAGAAAATGCTTGAATTTGCTCATCGCTAAATATTGACATTTTGAGAGATACAGACAGCCAGGATTGCTCATACAGAGGGGAATGGAGAAATTGAACTTGCAGTGAATCCGTAGAACCTGCAAATGTGCTCACTCTAACAGATTTATAGAAATTGAGCACTTGATAGATAAATAAAACGACATTTGCTGATAAAGATAGAAATCTAGAAATTGGAGGTTCAGGTGAATGATAATTTACTCGAAATGTGGAGAATGTTAGAAGTAGACATACTTATTTA
This sequence comes from Cetorhinus maximus, assembly GCF_964194155.1. Lineage (NCBI taxonomy): Eukaryota > Metazoa > Chordata > Chondrichthyes > Lamniformes > Cetorhinidae > Cetorhinus > Cetorhinus maximus. The sequence goes on along the minus strand of NW_027596942.1, from coordinate 27,629 downwards.
CATAGGCAGTGGATATAAATAGAGATAGCGAGGTTGGTGGGATGTAAGAAACTTGTACATTCAGAGAAGGAGCAGAAAGTACAAGCAGCGAATTTCATGAAAATAGAAGATTTTACAAATATGGAGAGTGAGAAATCTCTGCAGATACAGAAAATGCTTGAATTTGCTGAATTGCTAATATTTGACCTTTTGAGAGATACAGACAGCTAGGGTTGCTGAAAGGGAGGGGAATGGAGAAATTGAACTTGCAGTGAATGCGGAGGAGCTGCAAATGTGCACACTCTAACAAATTTCCGGAAATTGAGTCTTTGATAGATAAATAGAAATACATTTGCTTATCAAGTTAGAAAATGAGAAATTGTAGGTTCAGGTGAATGATAGATAACTCGAAAAGAGGAGAGTGTTAGAATTAGAGATAATTATTCAGATAGGCAGTGGATATTAATATGATAGCGAGATTGGTGGAAAGTAAGAAACTTGTACATTCAGAGAAGGAGTAGAAGCTACAAGCAGCGAATTTCATGAAAATAGGAGATTTTACAAATATGGAGAAAGCGAAATCTCTGCAGACAGAGAAAATGCTTGAATTTACTGAATTGCCAATAATTGACATTTTGAGAGATTCAGACAGCCAGTTTTGCTGAAACTGAAACGAATGGAGAAATTGAACTTGCTGTGAATGCGGAAGGGCTTCAAATGTGCTCACTCTAACAGATTCCTGGAAATTGAGTATTTGATAGATCAATAGAACGACATTTGCTGATAAAGTTAGAAATTGAGAAATTGTAGGTTCAAGTGAATGAGAAGTAACTCGAAATGTGGAGAGTGTAAGAATTAGAGACACTTATTTAGATAGGCAGTGGAAATAAATAGAGATAACCAATTTAGTGGTAAGTAAGAAACTTGTACATTCAGAGAAGGAATAGAAGCTACAAGCAGCAAATTTCATGAAAATAGGAGATTTTACAAATATGGTGAATGAGAAATCTCTGCAGATAGAGAAAGTGCTTGTATTTGCTGTATTGATAATAATTGTCATTTTGAGAGATGCACACAGCCAGCTTTGCTGAAATAGAAGGGAATGGAGAAGTTGAACTTGCAGTGAATGCGGCGAACATGCAAATGGGCTCAAAGTAACAGATTTATGGAAATTGAGTATTTGATAGATAAATAGAACGATATTTGCTGATAAAGTTAGAAATTGAGAAATTGTAGGTTCAGGTGAATGATAAGTTACTCGAAGTGTGGAGAATGTTAGAAGTAGACATACTTACTTAGATAGGCAGTGGATATAAATAGAGATTGGGAGGTTGATGGAAAGTAAGAAACTTGTACATTCAGAGAAGGAGTAGAAGCTACAAGCAGCTAATTTCATGAAAATAGGAGATTTTACAAATGTGGAGAAAGCGAAATCTCTGCAGATAGAGAAAATGCTTGAATTTCCTGAATTGCCAATAATTGACATTTTGAGAGATTCAGGCAGCCAGGTTTGCTGAAATTGAAACGAATGGAGAAATTGAACTTGCTGTGAATGCGGAGGAGCTGCAGATGTGCTCTCTCTAACAGATTCCTGGAAATTGTATGTTTGATAGATAAATAGAACGACAATTGTTGATAAAGTTAGAAATTGGGAAATTGTAGGTTCAGGTGAATGATAAGTAACTCGAAATGTGGAGAGTGTAACAATTTGAGACACTTATTTAGATAGGTAGTTGAAATAAATAGAGTTGGCGACGTTGATGGAAAGTAATGACCTTCTACATTCAGAGAAGGATTAGATGCTACAAGCAGCGAATTTCATGAAAGTAGGAGATTTAATAAATATGGAGAATGAGAAAACTCTGCAGATAGAGAAAATGCTTGAATTTGCTGAATTGCTAATATTTGACATTTTGAGAGATACAGACAGCCAGGTGTGCTGAAACGGAGGGGAATGGAGAAATTGAACTTGCAGTGAATCCGTAGAACCTTCAAATGTGCTCACTCTAACAGCGTTATACAAATTGAGCACTTGATAGATAAATAAAACGACATTTGCTGATAAAGATAGAAATTGAGAAATTGGAGGTTCAGGTGAATGATAAGTTACTCGAAATGTGGAGAATGTTAGAAGTAGACATACTTATTTAGATAGGCAGTGGATATAAATAGAGATAGCCAGCTTGGTGGAATGTAAGAAACTTGTACATTCAGAGAAGGAGCAGAAAGTACAAGCAGCGAATTTCATGAAAATAGAAGATTTTACAAATATGGAGAGTGAGAAATCTCTGCAGATACAGAAAATGCTTGAATTTGCTGAATTGCTAATATTTGACATTTTGAGAGATACAGACAGCTAGGTTTGCTGAAACGGAGGGGAATGGAGAAATTGAACTTGCAGTGAATGCGGAGGAGCTGCAAATGTGCTCACTCTAACAAATTTATGGAAATTGAGTCTTTGAAAGATAAATAGAAATACATTTGCTTATCAAGTTAGAAAATGAGAAATTGTAGGTTCAGGTGAATGATAGATAACTCGAAAAGAGGAGAGTGTTAGAATTAGAGATAATTATTCAGATAGGCAGTGGATATTAATATGACAGCGAGATTGGTGGAAAGTAAGAAACTTGTACATTCAGAGAAGGAGTAGAAACTACAAGCAGCGAATTTCATGAAAATATGAGATTTTACAAATATGGAGAATTCGAAATCTCTGCAGATAGAGAAAATGCTTGAATTTACTGAATTGCCAAAATTGACATTTTGAGAGATTCAGACAGCCAGGTTTGCTGAAACTGAAACGAATGGTGAAATTGAACATGCTGTGAATGCGGAGGGGCTTTAAATGTGCTCACTCTAACAGATTCCTGGAAATTCAGTATTTGATAGATCAATAGAACGACATTTGCTGATAAAGTTAGAAAATGAGAAATTGTAGGTTCAAGTGAATGAGAAGTAACTCGAAATGTGGAGAGTGTAAGAATTAGAGACACTTATTTAGATAGGCAGTGGAAATAAATAGAGATAACCAATTTAGTGGTAAGTAAGAAACTTGTACATTCAGAGAAGGAGTAGAAGCTACAAGCAGCGAATTTCATGAAAATAGGAGATTTTACAAATATGTTGAATGAGAAATCTCTGCAGATAGAGAAAGTGCTTGTATTTGATGTATTGATAATATTTGTCATTTTGAGAGATGCACACAGCCAGCTTTGCTGAAATAGAAGGGAATGGAGAAGTTGAACTTGCAGTGAATGCGGCGAACGTGCAAATGGGCTCAAAGTAACAGATTTATGGAAATTGAGTATTTGATAGATAAATAGAACGACATTTGCTGATAAAGTTAGAAATTGAGAAATTGTAGGTTCAGGTGAATGATAAGTTACTCGAAATGTGGAGAATGTTAGAAGTAGACATACTTATTTAGATAGGCAGTGGATATAAATAGAGATTGGGAGGTTGGTGGAATGTAAGAAACTTGTACATTCAGAGAAGGAGCAGAAGCTACAAGCAGCGAATTTCATGAAAATAGAAGATTTTACAAATATGGAGAGTGAGAAATCTCTGCAGATAGAGAAAATGCTTGAATTTGCTGAATTGCTAATAATTGACATTTTGAGAGATACAGACAGCCAGGTTTGCTGAAACTGAAACGAATGGAGAAATTGAATTTGCTGTGAATGCGGAGGAGCTGCAAAATTGCTCACTCTAACAGATTCCTGGAAATTGTATATTTGATAGATAAATAGAACGACATTTGCTGATAAAGTTAGAAATTGAGAAATTCTAGGTTAAGGTGAATGATAAGTAACTGGAAATGTGGAGAGTGCTGGACTTAGAGATGCTTATTTAGGTAGGCAGTGGATATTAATAGAGATCGTGAGGTTGATGGAAAGTAAGGAACTTGTACATTCAGAGAAGGATTAGAAGCTACAAGCAGCGAATATCATGAACGTAGGAGATTTTACAAAATGGAGAATGAGAAAACTCTGCAGATAGAAAAAATGCTTGAATTTGCTGAATTGCTAATAATTGAAATTTTGAGAGATACAGACAGCCAGGTTTGCTGAAACTGAGGGGAATGGAGAAATTGAACTTGCAGTGAATCCGCAGAAGCTGCAAATGTGCTCACTCTAACAGATTTATAGAAATTGAGCACTTGATAGATAAATAGTACTTTATTTGCTGATAAAGTTAGAAATTGAGAAACTGTAGGTTCAGGTGAATGATAAGTAACTCGAAATGTTGAGATTGTAAGGATTAGAGAGACTTATTTAGATAGGCAGTGGAAATAAATAGAGATAGCCAGGTTGATGGAAAGCAAGAAACTTGTAAATTCAGAGAAGGAGCACAAGCTACAAGCAACGAATTTCAGGAAGATAGAAGATTTTACAAACATGGTGATTGAGAAATCCCTGCAGATAGAAAAAATGCTTGAATTTGCTGAATTGCTAATAATTGACATTTTGAGAGATACAGACAGCCAGGTTTGCTGAAATTGAAACGAATGGAGAAATTGAACTTGCTGTGAATGCGGAGGAGCTGCAAATGTGCTCACTCTAACAGATTTCTAGAAATTGAGCACTTGATAGATAAATACAACTATATTTGCTGATAAAGTTAGAAATTGAGAAATTGTAGGTTCAGGTGAATGATATGTAACTCGAATCGTGGAGAGTGTATGAATTAGAGACAATTATTTAGATAGGCAGTGGAAATAAATAGAGATAGCCAGGTTGATGGAAAGTAAGAAACTTATCCATTCAGAGAAGGAGTAGAAGCTACAAGCAGCTAATTTCATGAAAATAGGAGATTTTACAAATGTGGAGAATGCGAAATCTCTGCAGATAGAGAAAATGCTTGAATTTCCTGAATTGCCAATAATTGACATTTTGAGAGATTCAGGCAGCCAGGTTTGCTGAAATTGAAACGAATGGAGAAATTGAACTTGCTGTGAATGCGGAGGAGCTGCAAATGTGCTCTCTCTAACAGATTCCTGGAAATTGTATGTTTGATAGATAAATAGAACGACAATTGCTGATAAAGTTAGAAATTGAGAAATTGTAGGTTCAGGTGAATGATAAGTTACTCGAAATGTGGAGAGTGTAACAATTAGAGACACTTATTTAGATAGGTAGTGGAAATAAATAGAGATGGCGACGTTGATGGAGAGTAATGTCCTTCTGCATTCAGAGAAGGATTAGATGCTACAAGCAGCGAATTTCATGAAAGTAGGAGATTTAACAAATATGGAGAATGAGAAAACTCTGCAGATAGAGAAAATGCTTGAATTTGCTGAATTGCAAATATTTGACATTTTGAGAGATACAGACAGCCAGCTGTGCTGAAACGGAGGGGAGTGGAGAAATTGAACTTGCAGTGAATGCGGAGGAGTTGCAAATGTGCTCACTCTAACAGATTCCTTGAAATTGTATGTTTGATAGATAAATAGAACGACATTTGATGATAAAGATAGAAATTCAGAAATTGTAGGTTGAGGTGATTGATAAGTAACTCGAAATGTGGAGAGTGTTTGAATTAGAGATACTTATTAAGATAGGCAGTGGATATTAATAGAGATAGCGAGATTGATGGAAAGTAAGCAACTTGTACATTCAGCGAAGGAGTAGAAGCTACAAGCAGCGAATTTCATGAAAGTAGGAGATTTTACAAATATGGAGAATGAGAAAACTCTGCAGATAGAGAAAATGCTTGAATTTGCTCATCGCTAAAAATTGACATTTTGAGAGATACAGAGAGCCAGGATTGCTCGTACAGAGGGGAATGGAGAAATTGAACTTGCAGTGAATCCGTAGAACCTGCAAATGTGCTCACTCTAACAGATTTATAGAAATTGAGCACTTGATAGATAAATAAAATGACATTTGCTGATAAAGATAGAAATTGAGAAATTGGAGGTTCAGGTGAATGATAAGTTACTCGAAATGTGGAGAATGTTAGAAGTAGACATACTTATTTAGATAGGCAGTGGATATAAATAGAGATAGCCAGGTTGGTGGAATGTAAGAAACTTGTACATTCAGAGAAGGAGCAGAAAGTACAAGCAGCGAATTTCATGAAAATAGAAGATTTTACAAATATGGAGAGTGAGAAATCTCTGCAGATAGAGAAAATGCTTGAATTTGCTGAATTGCTAATAATTGACATTTTGAGAGATACAGACAGCCAGGTTTGCTGAAACGGAGGGGAATGGAGAAATTGAACTTGCAGAGAATGCGGAGGAACTGCAAATGTGCTCACTCTAACAAATTTCTGGAAATTGAGTATTTGATGGATAAATAGAACTTTATTTGCTGATAAAGTTAGAAATTGTGAAATTGTAGGTTCAGGTGAATGATAAATAACGCGAAAAGAGGAGAGTGTTAGAATTACAGATAATTATTCAGATAGGCATTGGATATTAATAGAGATAGCGAGATTGGTGGAAAGTAGGAAAATTGTACATTCAGAGAACGAGTAGAAGCTACAAGCAGCGAATTTCATGAAAATAGGAGATTTTAGAAATGTGGAGAATGCGAAATCTCTGCAGATAGAGAAAATGCTTGAATTTACTGAATTGCCAATAATTGACATTTTGAGATATTCAGACAGCCAGGTTTGCTGAAACTGAAACGAATGGAGAAATTGAACTTGCTGTGAATGCGGAAGGGCTTCAAATGTGCTCACTCTAACAGATTCCTGGAAATTGAGTATTTGATAGATCAATAGAACGACATTTGCTGATAAAGTTAGAAATTGAGAAATTGTAGGTTCAAGTGAATGAGAAGTAACTCGAAATGTGGAGAGTGTAAGAATTAGAGACACTTATTTAGATACTCAGTGGAAATAATTAGAGATAACCAATTTAATGGTAAGTAAGAAACTTGTACATTCAGAGAAGGAGTAGAAGCTCACGCAGCGAATTTCATGAAAATAGGAGATTTTACAAATATGGAGAGTGAGAAATCTCTGCAGATACAGAAAATGCTTGAATTTGCTGAATTGCTAATAATTGACATTTTGAGAGATGCAGACAGCCAGGTTTGCTGAAACGGAGGGGAATGGAGAAATTGAACTTGCAGAGAATGCGGAGGAACGGCAAATGTGCTCACTCTAACAAATTTCTGGAAATTGAGTATTTGATGGATAAATAGAACTTTATTTGCTGATAAAGTTAGAAATTGAGAAATTGTAGGTTCAGGTGAATGATAAATAACGCGAAAAGAGGAGAGTGTTAGAATTACAGATAATTATTCAGATAGGCATTGGATATTAATAGAGATAGCGAGATTGGTGGAAAGTAGGAAAATTGTACATTCAGAGAACGAGTAGAAGCTACCAGCAGCGAATTTCATGAAAATAGGAGATTTTAGAAATGTGGAGAATGCGAAATCTCTGCAGATAGAGAAAATGCTTGAATTTACTGAATTGCCAATAATTGACATTTTGAGATATTCAGACAGCCAGGTTTGCTGAAACTGAAACGAATGGAGAAATTGAACTTGCTGTGAATGCGGAAGGGCTTCAAATGTGCTCACTCTAACAGATTCCTGGAAATTGAGTATTTGATAGATCAATAGAACGACATTTGCTGATAAAGTTAGAAATTGAGAAATTGTAGGTTCAAGTGAATGAGAAGTAACTCGAAATGTGGAGAGTGTAAGTATTAGAGACACTTATTTAGATACTCATTGGAAATAATTAGAGATAACCAATTTAATGGTAAGTAAGAAACTTGTACATTCAGAGAAGGAGTAGAAGCTCACGCAGCGAATTTCATGAAAATAGGAGATTTTACAAATATGGTGAATGAGAAATCTCTGCAGATAGAGAAAGTGCTTGTATTTGCTGTATTGATAATATTTGTCATTTTGAGAGATGCACACAGCCAGCTTTGCTGAAATAGAAGGGAATGGAGAAGTTGAACTTGCAGTGAATGCGGCGAACGTGCAAATGGGCTCAAAGTAACAGATTTATGGAAATTGAGTATTTGATAGATAAATAGAACGACATTTGCTGATAAAGATAGAAATTGAGAAATTGGAGGTTCAGGTGAATGATAAGTTACTCGAAATGTGGAGAATGTTAGAAGTAGACATACTTATTTAGATCGGCAGTGGATATAAATAGAGATTGGGAGGTTGGTGGAATGTAAGAAACTTGTACATTCAGAGAAGGAGCAGAAGCTACAAGCAGCAAATTTCATGAAAATAGAAGATTTTACAAATATGGAGACTGAGAAATCTCTGCAGATAGAGAAAATGCTTGAATTTGTTGAATTGCTAATAATTGACATTTTGAGAGATACAGACAGCCAGGTTTGCTGAAACTGAAGGGAATGGAGAAATTGAACTTGCAGTGAATGCGGAGGAGCTGCAAATGTGCTCACTCTAACAGAATTCTGGAAATTGTATGTTTGATAGATAAATAGAACGACAATTGCTGATAAAGTTAGAAATTGAGAAATTGTAGGTTCAGGTGAATGATAATTAATTCGAAATGTGGAGAGTGTTGGAATTAGAGATACTTATTTAGATAGGCAGTGGATATTAATAGAGATAGCGAGGTTGATGCAAAGTATGGAACTTACACATTCATAGAAGGATTAAATGCTACAAGCAGCGAATTTCATGAAAGTAGGAGATTTTACAAATATGGAGATTGAGAAAACTCTGCAGATAGAGAAAATGCTTGAATTTGCTGAAATGCTAATAATTGACATTTTGAGAGATACAGACAGCCAGGTTTGCTGAAACAGAGGGGAATGGAGCCATTGAACTTGCAGTGAATCTGCAGAAACTGCAAATATGCTCACTCTAACAGATTTCTAGAAATTCAGCACTTGATAGATAAATAAAACGACATTTGCTGATAATGATAGAAATTGAGAAATTGGAGGTTCAGGTGATTGATAATTTACTCGAAATGTGGAGAATGTTAGAGGTAGACACAGTTATTTAGATAGGCAGTGTATATAAATAGAGATAGCGAGGTTGGTGGAATGTAAGAAAATTGTACATTCAGACCAGGAGCAGAAGCTACAAGCAGCGAATTTCATGAAAATAGAAGATTTTACAAATATGCAGATTGAGAAATCTCTGCAGATACAGAAAATGCTTTAATTTGCTGAATTGCTAATAATTGACATTTTGAGAGATGCAGACAGCCACGTTTGCTGAAACTGAGGGGAATGGAGAAATTGAACTTGCAGTGAATCCGCAGAAGCTGCAAATGTGCTCACTCTAACAGATTTCTAGAAATTGAGCACTTGATAGATAAATAGAACTTTATTTGCTGATAAAGTTAGAAATTGGGAAATTGTAGGTTCAGGAGAATGATAAGTAACTCGAAATGTGGAGAGTGTAAGAATTAGAGATAAATATTCAGATAGGCAGTGGATATCAATAGAGATAGCGAGATTGGTGGAAAGTAGGAAAATTGTACATTCAGAGAAGGAGCAGAAACTACAAGCACCGAATTTCATGAAAATAGAACATTTTACAAATATGGAGAATGCGAAATCTCTGCACATAGAGAAAATGCTTGAATTTGCTGAAATGCTAATAATTGACATTTTGAGAGATACAGAGAGCCAGGTTTGCTGAAACTGAGGGGAATGGAGAAATTGAACTTGCAGTGAATCCGCAGAAGATGCAAATGTGCTCACTCTAACAGATTTCTAGAAATTGAGCACTTGATAAATGAATAGAACTATATTTGATTATAAAGTTAGAAATTGAGAAATTGTAGGTTCAGGTGAATGATAAGTAACTCGAGACGTGGAGAGTGTAAGAATTAGGGACAACAGTTTAGATCGGCATTGGGAAAAAATAGAGATAGCCAGTCTGATGGAAAGGAAGAAACTTGTACAATCAGAGAAGGAGTATAAGCTACAAGCAGCGAATTTCATGAAAATAGGAGATTTTACAAATATGGAGAATGCGAAATCTCTGCAGATAGAGAAAATGCTTGAATTTCCTGAATTGCCAATAATTGACGTTTTGAGAGATTCAGACAACCAGGTTGGCTGAAACTGAAACGAATAGAGAAATTGAACTTGCTGTGAATGCTGAGCAGCTGCAAATGTGCTCACTCTAACAGATTCATGGAAATTGTATATTTGATTGATAAATAGAACGACATTTGCTGATAAAGTTAGAATTTGAGAAATTGTAGCTTCAGGTGAATGATAAGTAACTCGAAATGTGGGGAGTGTAAGAATTCGAGACACTTATTTAGATAGGCAGTGGAAATAAATAGAGATAGCCAGGGTGATGGAAAGTAAGAAACTTGTACATTCAGTGAAGAGGTAGAAGCTGCAAACAGGGAATTTCATGAAAATGGGAGATTTTACTAATATGGAGAATGAGAAATCTCTGCAGATAGAGAAAGTGCTTGAATTTGCTGTATTGCTAACAATTGTCATTTTCAGAGATGCACACAGCCAGGTTTGCTGAAACTGAACCGAATGGAGAAATTGAACTTGCAGTGAATGAGGCGAAACTGCAAATGGGCTCAAACTAACAGCTTTCTGGAAATTGAGTATTTGATAGATAAATAAAACGACATTTGCTGATAAAGTTAGAAATTGAGAAATTGTAGGTTCAAGTGAATGATAAGTAACTCGAAATGTGGGGAATGTTAGAAGTAGACATATATATTTAGATATGCAGTGGATTTTAATGGAGATAGCGAGGCTGGTGGAATATAGGAAACTTGTACATTCAGAGAAGGAGTAGAAGCTACAAGCAACGAATTTCATGAAAATAGGAGATTTTACAAATATGGAGAATGCGAAATCTCTGCAGATAGAGAAATGCTTGAATTTCCTGAATTGCCAATAATTGACATTTTGAGAGATTCAGACAGCCTGGTTTGCTGAAACTGAAACGAACGGAGAAATTGAACTTGCTGTGAATGCGGAGGAGCTGCAAATGTGCTCACTCTAACAGATTCCTGGAAATTGTATATTTGATAGATTAATACAACGACATTTGCTGATAAAGTTAGAAATTGAGAAATTGTAGGTTCAGGTGAATGATAAGTAACTCGAAACGTGGAGAGTGTAAGAATTCGAGACACTTATTTAGATAGGCAGTGGAAATAAATAGAGATAGCCAGGTTGGTGGAATGTAAGAAACTTGCACATTCACAGAAGGACTAGAAGCTACAAGCAGCGAATATCACGATAATAGGGGATTTTACAAATTTGGAGAATGTGAAATCTCTGCAGATAGAGAAAGTGCTTGAATTTGCTGCGCTGCTAATAATTGTCATTTTGAGAGATGCACAGAGCCAGGTTTGCTGAAACTGAAACGAATGGAGAAATTAAACTTGCTGTGAATGCGGAGGAGCTTTAAATGTGCTCACTCAAACAGATTCCTGCAAATTGAATATTAGATAGATAAATAGAACGACATTTGCTGATAAAGTTAGAAATTGAGAAATTGTAGGTTCAAGTGAATGCTAAGTAACTCGAAATGTGGAGAGTGTAAGTATTAGAGACATTTATTTAGATAGGCAGTGGAAACAAATAGAGGTAACCAGATTAATGGAAAGTAAGAAACTAGTACATTCAGGGAAGGAGTAGAAGCTACAAGCAGCGAATTTCATGAAAATAGAAGATATTACAAATACGGAGAATGAGAATTCTCTGCATATAGAGAAAGTGCTTGAATTTGCTGTATTGATAATAATTGTCATTTTGAGAGATGCACACAGCCAGCTTTGCTGAAATAGAAGGGAATGGACAAGCTGAACTTGCAGTGAATGCGGTGAACCTGCAAATGGGCTCAAACTAACAGATTTCTGGAAATTGAGCATTTGATAGATAAATACAACTATATTTGCTGATAAAGTTAGAAATTGAGAAATTGCAGATTCAAGTGAATGATAAGTAATTCAAATTGTGGAGAGTGTAACAATTTGAGACACTTATTTAGATAGGTAGTGGAAATAAATAGAGTTGGCGACGTTGATGGAAAGTAATGACCTTCTACATTCAGAGAAGGATTAGATGCTACAAGCAGCGAATTTCATGAAAGTAGGAGATTTAATAAATATGGAGAATGAGAAGACTCTGCAGATAGAGAAAATGCTTGAATTTGCTGAATTGCTAATATTTGACATTTTGAGAGATACAGACAGCCAGGTGTGCTGAAACGGAGGGGAATGGAGAAATTGAACTTGCTGTGAATGCGGAGGAGCTGCAAATGTGCTCTCTCTAACAGATTCCTGGAAATTGTATGTTTGATAGATAAATAGAACGACAATTGCTGATAAAGTTAGAAATTGAGAAATTGTAGGTTCAGGTGAATGATAAGTTACTCGAAATGTGGAGAGTGTAACAATTAGAGACACTTATTTAGATAGGTAGTGGAAATAAATAGAGATGGCGACGTTGATGGAGAGTAATGTCCTTCTGCATTCAGAGAAGGATTAGATGCTACAAGCAGCGAATTTCATGAAAGTAGGAGATTTAACAAATATGGAGAATGAGAAAACTCTGCAGATAGAGAAAATGCTTGAATTTGCTGAATTGCAAATATTTGACATTTTGAGAGATACAGACAGCCAGCTGTGCTGAAACGGAGGGGAGTGGAGAAATTGAACTTGCAGTGAATGCGGAGGAGTTGCAAATGTGCTCACTCTAACAGATTCCTTGAAATTGTATGTTTGATAGATAAATAGAACGACATTTGATGATAAAGATAGAAATTCAGAAATTGTAGGTTGAGGTGATTGATAAGTAACTCGAAATGTGGAGAGTGTTTGAATTAGAGATACTTATTAAGATAGGCAGTGGATATTAATAGAGATAGCGAGATTGATGGAAAGTAAGCAACTTGTACATTCAGCGAAGGAGTAGAAGCTACAAGCAGCGAATTTCATGAAAGTAGGAGATTTTACAAATATGGAGAATGAGAAAACTCTGCAGATAGAGAAAATGCTTGAATTTGCTCATCGCTAAAAATTGACATTTTGAGAGATACAGAGAGCCAGGATTGCTCGTACAGAGGGGAATGGAGAAATTGAACTTGCAGTGAATCCGTAGAACCTGCAAATGTGCTCACTCTAACAGATTTATAGAAATTGAGCACTTGATAGATAAATAAAACGACATTTGCTGATAAAGATAGAAATTGAGAAATTGGAAGTTCAGGTGAATGATAAGTTACTCGAAATGTGGAGAATGTTAGAAGTAGACATACTTATTTAGATAGGCAGTGGATATAAATAGAGATAGCCAGGTTGGTGGAATGTAAGAAACTTGTACATTCAGAGAAGGAGCAGAAAGTACAAGCAGCGAATTTCATGAAAATAGAAGATTTTACAAATATGGAGAGTGAGAAATCTCTGCAGATAGAGAAAATGCTTGAATTTGCTGAATTGCTAATAATTGACATTTTGAGAGATACAGACAGCCAGGTTTGCTGAAACGGAGGGGAATGGAGAAATTGAACTTGCAGAGAATGCGGAGGAACTGCAAATGTGCTCACTCTAACAAATTTCTGGAAATTGAGTATTTGATGGATAAATAGAACTTTATTTGCTGATAAAGTTAGAAATTGTGAAATTGTAGGTTCAGTTGAATGATAAATAACGCGAAAAGAGGAGAGTGTTAGAATTACAGATAATTATTCAGATAGGCATTGGATATTAATAGAGATAGCGAGATTGGTGGAAAGTAGGAAAATTGTACATTCAGAGAACGAGTAGAAGCTACAAGCAGCGAATTTCATGAAAATAGGAGATTTTAGAAATGTGGAGAATGCGAAATCTCTGCAGATAGAGAAAATGCTTGAATTTACTGAATTGCCAATAATTGACATTTTGAGATATTCAGACAGCCAGGTTTGCTGAAACTGAAACGAATGGAGAAATTGAACTTGCTGTGAATGCGGAAGGGCTTCAAATGTGCTCACTCTAACAGATTCCTGGAAATTGAGTATTTGATAGATCAATAGAACGACATTTGCTGATAAAGTTAGAAATTGAGAAATTGTAGGTTCAAGTGAATGAGAAGTAACTCGAAATGTGGAGAGTGTAAGAATTAGAGACACTTATTTAGATACTCAGTGGAAATAATTAGAGATAACCAATTTAATGGTAAGTAAGAAACTTGTACATTCAGAGAAGGAGTAGAAGCTCACGCAGCGAATTTCATGAAAATAGGAGATTTTACAAATATGGAGAGTGAGAAATCTCTGCAGATACAGAAAATGCTTGAATTTGCTGAATTGCTAATAATTGACATTTTGAGAGATGCAGACAGCCAGGTTTGCTGAAACGGAGGGGAATGGAGAAATTGAACTTGCAGAGAATGCGGAGGAACGGCAAATGTGCTCACTCTAACAAATTTCTGGAAATTGAGTATTTGATGGATAAATAGAACTTTATTTGCTGATAAAGTTAGAAATTGAGAAATTGTAGGTTCAGGTGAATGATAAATAACGCGAAAAGAGGAGAGTGTTAGAATTACAGATAATTATTCAGATAGGCATTGGATATTAATAGAGATAGCGAGATTGGTGGAAAGTAGGAAAATTGTACATTCAGAGAACGAGTAGAAGCTACCAGCAGCGAATTTCATGAAAATAGGAGATTTTAGAAATGTGGAGAATGCGAAATCTCTGCAGATAGAGAAAATGCTTGAATTTACTGAATTGCCAATAATTGACATTTTGAGATATTCAGACAGCCAGGTTTGCTGAAACTGAAACGAATGGAGAAATTGAACTTGCTGTGAATGCGGAAGGGCTTCAAATGTGCTCACTCTAACAGATTCCTGGAAATTGAGTATTTGATAGATCAATAGAACGACATTTGCTGATAAAGTTAGAAATTGAGAAATTGTAGGTTCAAGTGAATGAGAAGTAACTCGAAATGTGGAGAGTGTAAGTATTAGAGACACTTATTTAGATACTCATTGGAAATAATTAGAGATAACCAATTTAATGGTAAGTAAGAAACTTGTACATTCAGAGAAGGAGTAGAAGCTCACGCAGCGAATTTCATGAAAATAGGAGATTTTACAAATATGGTGAATGAGAAATCTCTGCAGATAGAGAAAGTGCTTGTATTTGCTGTATTGATAATATTTGTCATTTTGAGAGATGCACACAGCCAGCTTTGCTGAAATAGAAGGGAATGGAGAAGTTGAACTTGCAGTGAATGCGGCGAACGTGCAAATGGGCTCAAAGTAACAGATTTATGGAAATTGAGTATTTGATAGATAAATAGAACGACATTTGCTGATAAAGATAGAAATTGAGAAATTGTAGGTTCAGGTGAATGATAAGTTACTCGAAATGTGGAGAATGTTAGAAGTAGACATACTTATTTAGATCGGCAGTGGATATAAATAGAGATTGGGAGGTTGGTGGAATGTAAGAAACTTGTACATTCAGAGAAGGAGCAGAAGCTACAAGCAGCAAATTTCATGAAAATAGAAGATTTTACAAATATGGAGACTGAGAAATCTCTGCAGATAGAGAAAATGCTTGAATTTGTTGAATTGCTAATAATTGACATTTTGAGAGATACAGACAGCCAGGTTTGCTGAAACTGAAGGGAATGGAGAAATTGAACTTGCAGTGAATGCGGAGGAGCTGCAAATGTGCTCACTCTAACAGAATTCTGGAAATTGTATGTTTGATAGATAAATAGAACGACAATTGCTGATAAAGTTAGAAATTGAGAAATTGTAGGTTCAGGTGAATGATAATTAATTCGAAATGTGGAGAGTGTTGGAATTAGAGATACTTATTTAGATAGGCAGTGGATATTAATAGAGATAGCGAGGTTGATGCAAAGTATGGAACTTACACATTCATAGAAGGATTAAATGCTACAAGCAGCGAATTTCATGAAAGTAGGAGATTTTACAAATATGGAGATTGAGAAAACTCTGCAGATAGAGAAAATGCTTGAATTTGCTGAAATGCTAATAATTGACATTTTGAGAGATACAGACAGCCAGGTTTGCTGAAACAGAGGGGAATGGAGCCATTGAACTTGCAGTGAATCTGCAGAAACTGCAAATATGCTCACTCTAACAGATTTCTAGAAATTCAGCACTTGATAGATAAATAAAACGACATTTGCTGATAATGATAGAAATTGAGAAATTGGAGGTTCAGGTGATTGATAATTTACTCGAAATGTGGAGAATGTTAGAGGTAGACACAGTTATTTAGATAGGCAGTGTATATAAATAGAGATAGCGAGGTTGGTGGAATGTAAGAAAATTGTACATTCAGACCAGGAGCAGAAGCTACAAGCAGCGAATTTCATGAAAATAGAAGATTTTACAAATATGCAGATTGAGAAATCTCTGCAGATACAGAAAATGCTTTAATTTGCTGAATTGCTAATAATTGACATTTTGAGAGATGCAGACAGCCACGTTTGCTGAAACTGAGGGGAATGGAGAAATTGAACTTGCAGTGAATCCGCAGAAGCTGCAAATGTGCTCACTCTAACAGATTTCTAGAAATTGAGCACTTGATAGATAAATAGAACTTTATTTGCTGATAAAGTTAGAAATTGGGAAATTGTAGGTTCAGGAGAATGATAAGTAACTCGAAATGTGGAGAGTGTAAGAATTAGAGATAAATATTCAGATAGGCAGTGGATATCAATAGAGATAGCGAGATTGGTGGAAAGTAGGAAAATTGTACATTCAGAGAAGGAGCAGAAACTACAAGCACCGAATTTCATGAAAATAGAACATTTTACAAATATGGAGAATGCGAAATCTCTGCACATAGAGAAAATGCTTGAATTTGCTGAAATGCTAATAATTGACATTTTGAGAGATACAGAGAGCCAGGTTTGCTGAAACTGAGGGGAATGGAGAAATTGAACTTGCAGTGAATCCGCAGAAGATGCAAATGTGCTCACTCTAACAGATTTCTAGAAATTGAGCACTTGATAAATGAATAGAACTATATTTGATTATAAAGTTAGAAATTGAGAAATTGTAGGTTCAGGTGAATGATAAGTAACTCGAGACGTGGAGTGTGTAAGAATTAGGGACAACAGTTTAGATCGGCATTGGGAAAAAATAGAGATAGCCAGTTTGATGGAAAGGAAGAAACTTGTACAATCAGAGAAGGAGTATAAGCTACAAGCAGCGAATTTCATGAAAATAGGAGATTTTACAAATATGGAGAATGCGAAATCTCTGCAGATAGAGAAAATGCTTGAATTTCCTGAATTGCCAATAATTGACGTTTTGAGAGATTCAGACAACCAGGTTGGCTGAAACTGAAACGAATAGAGAAATTGAACTTGCTGTGAATGCTGAGCAGCTGCAAATGTGCTCACTCTAACAGATTCATGGAAATTGTATATTTGATTGATAAATAGAACGACATTTGCTGATAAAGTTAGAATTTGAGAAATTGTAGCTTCAGGTGAATGATAAGTAACTCGAAATGTGGGGAGTGTAAGAATTCGAGACACTTATTTAGATAGGCAGTGGAAATAAATAGAGATAGCCAGGGTGATGGAAAGTAAGAAACTTGTACATTCAGTGAAGAGGTAGAAGCTGCAAACAGGGAATTTCATGAAAATGGGAGATTTTACTAATACGGAGAATGAGAAATCTCTGCAGATAGAGAAAGTGCTTGAATTTGCTGTATTGCTAACAATTGTCATTTTCAGAGATGCACACAGCCAGGTTTGCTGAAACTGAACCGAATGGAGAAATTGAACTTGCAGTGAATGAGGCGAAACTGCAAATGGGCTCAAACTAACAGCTTTCTGGAAATTGAGTATTTGATAGATAAATAAAACGACATTTGCTGATAAAGTTAGAAATTGAGAAATTGTAGGTTCAAGTGAATGATAAGTAACTCGAAATGTGGGGAATGTTAGAAGTAGACATATATATTTAGATATGCAGTGGATTTTAATGGAGATAGCGAGGCTGGTGGAATATAGGAAACTTGTACATTCAGAGAAGGAGTAGAAGCTACAAGCAACGAATTTCATGAAAATAGGAGATTTTACAAATATGGAGAATGCGAAATCTCTGCAGATAGAGAAATGCTTGAATTTCCTGAATTGCCAATAATTGACATTTTGAGAGATTCAGACAGCCTGGTTTGCTGAAACTGAAACGAACGGAGAAATTGAACTTGCTGTGAATGCTGAGCAGCTGCAAATGTGCTCACTCTAACAGATTCATGGAAATTGTATATTTGATTGATAAATAGAACGACATTTGCTGATAAAGTTAGAATTTGAGAAATTGTAGCTTCAGGTGAATGATAAGTAACTCGAAATGTGGGGAGTGTAAGAATTCGAGACACTTATTTAGATAGGCAGTGGAAATAAATAGAGATAGCCAGGGTGATGGAAAGTAAGAAACTTGTACATTCAGTGAAGAGGTAGAAGCTGCAAACAGGGAATTTCATGAAAATGGGAGATTTTACTAATATGGAGAATGAGAAATCTCTGCAGATAGAGAAAGTGCTTGAATTTGCTGTATTGCTAACAATTGTCATTTTCAGAGATGCACACAGCCAGGTTTGCTGAAACTGAACCGAATGGAGAAATTGAACATGCAGTGAATGAGGCGAAACTGCAAATGGGCTCAAACTAACAGCTTTCTGGAAATTGAGTATTTGATAGATAAATAAAATGACATTTGCTGATAAAGTTAGAAATTGAGAAATTGTAGGTTCAAGTGAATGATAAGTAACTCGAAATGTGGGGAATGTTAGAAGTAGACATATATATTTAGATATGCAGTGGATTTTAATGGAGATAGCGAGGCTGGTGGAATATAGGAAACTTGTACATTCAGAGAAGGAGTAGAAGCTACAAGCAACGAATTTCATGAAAATAGGAGATTTTACAAATATGGAGAATGCGAAATCTCTGCAGATAGAGAAATGCTTGAATTTCCTGAATTGCCAATAATTGACATTTTGAGAGATTCAGACAGCCTGGTTTGCTGAAACTGAAACGAACGGAGAAATTGAACTTGCTGTGAATGCGGAGGAGCTGCAAATGTGCTCACTCTAACAGATTCCTGGAAATTGTATATTTGATAGATTAATACAACGACATTTGCTGATAAAGTTAGAAATTGAGAAATTGTAGGTTCAGGTGAATGATAAGTTACTCGAAATGTGGAGAATGTTAGAAGTAGACATACTTATTTAGATAGGCAGTGGATATAAATAGAGATTGGGAGGTTGGTGGAATGTAAGAAACTTGTACATTCAGAGAAGGAGCAGAAGCTACAAGCAGCGAATTTCATGAAAATAGAAGATTTTACAAATATGGAGAGTGAGAAATCTCTGCAGATAGAGAAAATGCTTGAATTTGCTGAATTGCTAATAATTGACATTTTGAGAGATACAGACAGCCAGGTTTGCTGAAACTGAAACGAATGGAGAAATTGAATTTGCTGTGAATGCGGAGGAGCTGCAAAATTGCTCACTCTAACAGATTCCTGGAAATTGTATATTTGATAGATAAATAGAACGACATTTGCTGATAAAGTTAGAAATTGAGAAATTCTAGGTTAAGGTGAATGATAAGTAACTGGAAATGTGGAGAGTGCTGGACTTAGAGATGCTTATTTAGGTAGGCAGTGGATATTAATAGAGATCGTGAGGTTGATGGAAAGTAAGGAACTTGTACATTCAGAGAAGGATTAGAAGCTACAAGCAGCGAATATCATGAACGTAGGAGATTTTACAAAATGGAGAATGAGAAAACTCTGCAGATAGAAAAAATGCTTGAATTTGCTGAATTGCTAATAATTGAAATTTTGAGAGATACAGACAGCCAGGTTTGCTGAAACTGAGGGGAATGGAGAAATTGAACTTGCAGTGAATCCGCAGAAGCTGCAAATGTGCTCACTCTAACAGATTTATAGAAATTGAGCACTTGATAGATAAATAGTACTTTATTTGCTGATAAAGTTAGAAATTGAGAAATTGTAGGTTCAGGTGAATGATAAGTAACTCGAAATGTTGAGATTGTAAGAATTAGAGAGACTTATTTAGATAGGCAGTGGAAATAAATAGAGATAGCCAGGTTGATGGAAAGCAAGAAACTTGTAAATTCAGAGAAGGAGCACAAGCTACAAGCAACGAATTTCAGGAAGATAGAAGATTTTACAAACATGGTGATTGAGAAATCCCTGCAGATAGAAAAAATGCTTGAATTTGCTGAATTGCTAATAATTGACATTTTGAGAGATACAGACAGCCAGGTTTGCTGAAATTGAAACGAATGGAGAAATTGAACTTGCTGTGAATGCGGAGGAGCTGCAAATGTGCTCACTCTAACAGATTTCTAGAAATTGAGCACTTGATAGATAAATACAACTATATTTGCTGATAAAGTTAGAAATTGAGAAATTGTAGGTTCAGGTGAATGATATGTAACTCGAATCGTGGAGAGTGTATGAATTAGAGACAATTATTTAGATAGGCAGTGGAAATAAATAGAGATAGCCAGGTTGATGGAAAGTAAGAAACTTATCCATTCAGAGAAGGAGTAGAAGCTACAAGCAGCTAATTTCATGAAAATAGGAGATTTTACAAATGTGGAGAATGCGAAATCTCTGCAGATAGAGAAAATGCTTGAATTTCCTGAATTGCCAATAATTGACATTTTGAGAGATTCAGGCAGCCAGGTTTGCTGAAATTGAAACGAATGGAGAAATTGAACTTGCTGTGAATGCGGAGGAGCTGCAAATGTGCTCTCTCTAACAGATTCCTGGAAATTGTATGTTTGATAGATAAATAGAACGACAATTGCTGATAAAGTTAGAAATTGAGAAATTGTAGGTTCAGGTGAATGATAAGTTACTCGAAATGTGGAGAGTGTAACAATTAGAGACACTTATTTAGATAGGTAGTGGAAATAAATAGAGATGGCGACGTTGATGGAGAGTAATGTCCTTCTGCATTCAGAGAAGGATTAGATGCTACAAGCAGCGAATTTCATGAAAGTAGGAGATTTAACAAATATGGAGAATGAGAAAACTCTGCAGATAGAGAAAATGCTTGAATTTGCTGAATTGCAAATATTTGACATTTTGAGAGATACAGACAGCCAGCTGTGCTGAAACGGAGGGGAGTGGAGAAATTGAACTTGCAGTGAATGCGGAGGAGTTGCAAATGTGCTCACTCTAACAGATTCCTTGAAATTGTATGTTTGATAGATAAATAGAACGACATTTGATGATAAAGATAGAAATTCAGAAATTGTAGGTTGAGGTGATTGATAAGTAACTCGAAATGTGGAGAGTGTTTGAATTAGAGATACTTATTAAGATAGGCAGTGGATATTAATAGAGATAGCGAGATTGATGGAAAGTAAGCAACTTGTACATTCAGCGAAGGAGTAGAAGCTACAAGCAGCGAATTTCATGAAAGTAGGAGATTTTACAAATATGGAGAATGAGAAAACTCTGCAGATAGAGAAAATGCTTGAATTTGCTCATCGCTAAAAATTGACATTTTGAGAGATACAGAGAGCCAGGATTGCTCGTACAGAGGGGAATGGAGAAATTGAACTTGCAGTGAATCCGTAGAACCTGCAAATGTGCTCACTCTAACAGATTTATAGAAATTGAGCACTTGATAGATAAATAAAACGACATTTGCTGATAAAGATAGAAATTGAGAAATTGGAGGTTCAGGTGAATGATAAGTTACTCGAAATGTGGAGAATGTTAGAAGTAGACATACTTATTTAGATAGGCAGTGGATATAAATAGAGATAGCCAGGTTGGTGGAATGTAAGAAACTTGTACATTCAGAGAAGGAGCAGAAAGTACAAGCAGCGAATTTCATGAAAATAGAAGATTTTACAAATATGGAGAGTGAGAAATCTCTGCAGATAGAGAAAATGCTTGAATTTGCTGAATTGCTAATAATTGACATTTTGAGAGATACAGACAGCCAGGTTTGCTGAAACGGAGGGGAATGGAGAAATTGAACTTGCAGAGAATGCGGAGGAACTGCAAATGTGCTCACTCTAACAAATTTCTGGAAATTGAGTATTTGATGGATAAATAGAACTTTATTTGCTGATAAAGTTAGAAATTGTGAAATTGTAGGTTCAGGTGAATGATAAATAACGCGAAAAGAGGAGAGTGTTAGAATTACAGATAATTATTCAGATAGGCATTGGATATTAATAGAGATAGCGAGATTGGTGGAAAGTAGGAAAATTGTACATTCAGAGAACGAGTAGAAGCTACAAGCAGCGAATTTCATGAAAATAGGAGATTTTAGAAATGTGGAGAATGCGAAATCTCTGCAGATAGAGAAAATGCTTGAATTTACTGAATTGCCAATAATTGACATTTTGAGATATTCAGACAGCCAGGTTTGCTGAAACTGAAACGAATGGAGAAATTGAACTTGCTGTGAATGCGGAAGGGCTTCAAATGTGCTCACTCTAACAGATTCCTGGAAATTGAGTATTTGATAGATCAATAGAACGACATTTGCTGATAAAGTTAGAAATTGAGAAATTGTAGGTTCAAGTGAATGAGAAGTAACTCGAAATGTGGAGAGTGTAAGAATTAGAGACACTTATTTAGATACTCAGTGGAAATAATTAGAGATAACCAATTTAATGGTAAGTAAGAAACTTGTACATTCAGAGAAGGAGTAGAAGCTCACGCAGCGAATTTCATGAAAATAGGAGATTTTACAAATATGGAGAGTGAGAAATCTCTGCAGATACAGAAAATGCTTGAATTTGCTGAATTGCTAATAATTGACATTTTGAGAGATGCAGACAGCCAGGTTTGCTGAAACGGAGGGGAATGGAGAAATTGAACTTGCAGAGAATGCAGAGGAACGGCAAATGTGCTCACTCTAACAAATTTCTGGAAATTGAGTATTTGATGGATAAATAGAACTTTATTTGCTGATAAAGTTAGAAATTGAGAAATTGTAGGTTCAGGTGAATGATAAATAACGCGAAAAGAGGAGAGTGTTAGAATTACAGATAATTATTCAGATAGGCATTGGATATTAATAGAGATAGCGAGATTGGTGGAAAGTAGGAAAATTGTACATTCAGAGAACGAGTAGAAGCTACCAGCAGCGAATTTCATGAAAATAGGAGATTTTAGAAATGTGGAGAATGCGAAATCTCTGCAGATAGAGAAAATGCTTGAATTTACTGAATTGCCAATATTTGACATTTTGAGATATTCAGACAGCCAGGTTTGCTGAAACTGAAACGAATGGAGAAATTGAACTTGCTGTGAATGCGGAAGGGCTTCAAATGTGCTCACTCTAACAGATTCCTGGAAATTGAGTATTTGATAGATCAATAGAACGACATTTGCTGATAAAGTTAGAAATTGAGAAATTGTAGGTTCAAGTGAATGAGAAGTAACTCGAAATGTGGAGAGTGTAAGTATTAGAGACACTTATTTAGATACTCATTGGAAATAATTAGAGATAACCAATTTAATGGTAAGTAAGAAACTTGTACATTCAGAGAAGGAGTAGAAGCTCACGCAGCGAATTTCATGAAAATAGGAGATTTTACAAATATGGTGAATGAGAAATCTCTGCAGATAGAGAAAGTGCTTGTATTTGCTGTATTGATAATATTTGTCATTTTGAGAGATGCACACAGCCAGCTTTGCTGAAATAGAAGGGAATGGAGAAGTTGAACTTGCAGTGAATGCGGCGAACGTGCAAATGGGCTCAAAGTAACAGATTTATGGAAATTGAGTATTTGATAGATAAATAGAACGACATTTGCTGATAAAGATAGAAATTGAGAAATTGGAGGTTCAGGTGAATGATAAGTTACTCGAAATGTGGAGAATGTTAGAAGTAGACATACTTATTTAGATCGGCAGTGGATATAAATAGAGATTGGGAGGTTGGTGGAATGTAAGAAACTTGTACATTCAGAGAAGGAGCAGAAGCTACAAGCAGCAAATTTCATGAAAATAGAAGATTTTACAAATATGGAGACTGAGAAATCTCTGCAGATAGAGAAAATGCTTGAATTTGTTGAATTGCTAATAATTGACATTTTGAGAGATACAGACAGCCAGGTTTGCTGAAACTGAAGGGAATGGAGAAATTGAACTTGCAGTGAATGCGGAGGAGCTGCAAATGTGCTCACTCTAACAGAATTCTGGAAATTGTATGTTTGATAGATAAATAGAACGACAATTGCTGATAAAGTTAGAAATTGAGAAATTGTAGGTTCAGGTGAATGATAATTAATTCGAAATGTGGAGAGTGTTGGAATTAGAGATACTTATTTAGATAGGCAGTGGATATTAATAGAGATAGCGAGGTTGATGCAAAGTATGGAACTTACACATTCATAGAAGGATTAAATGCTACAAGCAGCGAATTTCATGAAAGTAGGAGATTTTACAAATATGGAGATTGAGAAAACTCTGCAGATAGAGAAAATGCTTGAATTTGCTGAAATGCTAATAATTGACATTTTGAGAGATACAGACAGCCAGGTTTGCTGAAACAGAGGGGAATGGAGCCATTGAACTTGCAGTGAATCTGCAGAAACTGCAAATATGCTCACTCTAACAGATTTCTAGAAATTCAGCACTTGATAGATAAATAAAACGACATTTGCTGATAATGATAGAAATTGAGAAATTGGAGGTTCAGGTGATTGATAATTTACTCGAAATGTGGAGAATGTTAGAGGTAGACACAGTTATTTAGATAGGCAGTGTATATAAATAGAGATAGCGAGGTTGGTGGAATGTAAGAAAATTGTACATTCAGACCAGGAGCAGAAGCTACAAGCAGCGAATTTCATGAAAATAGAAGATTTTACAAATATGCAGATTGAGAAATCTCTGCAGATACAGAAAATGCTTTAATTTGCTGAATTGCTAATAATTGACATTTTGAGAGATGCAGACAGCCACGTTTGCTGAAACTGAGGGGAATGGAGAAATTGAACTTGCAGTGAATCCGCAGAAGCTGCAAATGTGCTCACTCTAACAGATTTCTAGAAATTGAGCACTTGATAGATAAATAGAACTTTATTTGCTGATAAAGTTAGAAATTGGGAAATTGTAGGTTCAGGAGAATGATAAGTAACTCGAAATGTGGAGAGTGTAAGAATTAGAGATAAATATTCAGATAGGCAGTGGATATCAATAGAGATAGCGAGATTGGTGGAAAGTAGGAAAATTGTACATTCAGAGAAGGAGCAGAAACTACAAGCACCGAATTTCATGAAAATAGAACATTTTACAAATATGGAGAATGCGAAATCTCTGCACATAGAGAAAATGCTTGAATTTGCTGAAATGCTAATAATTGACATTTTGAGAGATACAGACAGCCAGGTTTGCTGAAACTGAGGGGAATGGAGAAATTGAACTTGCAGTGAATCCGCAGAAGATGCAAATGTGCTCACTCTAACAGATTTCTAGAAATTGAGCACTTGATAAATGAATAGAACTATATTTGATTATAAAGTTAGAAATTGAGAAATTGTAGGTTCAGGTGAATGATAAGTAACTCGAGACGTGGAGAGTGTAAGAATTAGGGACAACAGTTTAGATCGGCATTGGGAAAAAATAGAGATAGCCAGTCTGATGGAAAGGAAGAAACTTGTACAATCAGAGAAGGAGTATAAGCTACAAGCAGCGAATTTCATGAAAATAGGAGATTTTACAAATATGGAGAATGCGAAATCTCTGCAGATAGAGAAAATGCTTGAATTTCCTGAATTGCCAATAATTGACGTTTTGAGAGATTCAGACAACCAGGTTGGCTGAAACTGAAACGAATAGAGAAATTGAACTTGCTGTGAATGCTGAGCAGCTGCAAATGTGCTCACTCTAACAGATTCATGGAAATTGTATATTTGATTGATAAATAGAACGACATTTGCTGATAAAGTTAGAATTTGAGAAATTGTAGCTTCAGGTGAATGATAAGTAACTCGAAATGTGGGGAGTGTAAGAATTCGAGACACTTATTTAGATAGGCAGTGGAAATAAATAGAGATAGCCAGGGTGATGGAAAGTAAGAAACTTGTACATTCAGTGAAGAGGTAGAAGCTGCAAACAGGGAATTTCATGAAAATGGGAGATTTTACTAATATGGAGAATGAGAAATCTCTGCAGATAGAGAAAGTGCTTGAATTTGCTGTATTGCTAACAATTGTCATTTTCAGAGATGCACACAGCCAGGTTTGCTGAAACTGAACCGAATGGAGAAATTGAACTTGCAGTGAATGAGGCGAAACTGCAAATGGGCTCAAACTAACAGCTTTCTGGAAATTGAGTATTTGATAGATAAATAAAACGACATTTGCTGATAAAGTTAGAAATTGAGAAATTGTAGGTTCAAGTGAATGATAAGTAACTCGAAATGTTGAGATTGTAAGAATTAGAGAGACTTATTTAGATAGGCAGTGGAAATAAATAGAGATAGCCAGGTTGATGGAAAGCAAGAAACTTGTAAATTCAGAGAAGGAGCACAAGCTACAAGCAACGAATTTCAGGAAGATAGAAGATTTTACAAACATGGTGATTGAGAAATCCCTGCAGATAGAAAAAATGCTTGAATTTGCTGAATTGCTAATAATTGACATTTTGAGAGATACAGACAGCCAGGTTTGCTGAAATTGAAACGAATGGAGAAATTGAACTTGCTGTGAATGCGGAGGAGCTGCAAATGTGCTCACTCTAACAGATTTCTAGAAATTGAGCACTTGATAGATAAATACAACTATATTTGCTGATAAAGTTAGAAATTGAGAAATTGTAGGTTCAGGTGAATGATATGTAACTCGAATCGTGGAGAGTGTATGAATTAGAGACAATTATTTAGATAGGCAGTGGAAATAAATAGAGATAGCCAGGTTGATGGAAAGTAAGAAACTTATCCATTCAGAGAAGAAGTAGAAGCTACAAGCAGCTAATTTCATGAAAATAGGAGATTTTACAAATGTGGAGAATGCGAAATCTCTGCAGATAGAGAAAATGCTTGAATTTCCTGAATTGCCAATAATTGACATTTTGAGAGATTCAGGCAGCCAGGTTTGCTGAAATTGAAACGAATGGAGAAATTGAACTTGCTGTGAATGCGGAGGAGCTGCAAATGTGCTCTCTCTAACAGATTCCTGGAAATTGTATGTTTGATAGATAAATAGAACGACAATTGCTGATAAAGTTAGAAATTGAGAAATTGTAGGTTCAGGTGAATGATAAGTTACTCGAAATGTGGAGAGTGTAACAATTAGAGACACTTATTTAGATAGGTAGTGGAAATAAATAGAGATGGCGACGTTGATGGAGAGTAATGTCCTTCTGCATTCAGAGAAGGATTAGATGCTACAAGCAGCGAATTTCATGAAAGTAGGAGATTTAACAAATATGGAGAATGAGAAAACTCTGCAGATAGAGAAAATGCTTGAATTTGCTGAATTGCAAATATTTGACATTTTGAGAGATACAGACAGCCAGCTGTGCTGAAACGGAGGGGAGTGGAGAAATTGAACTTGCAGTGAATGCGGAGGAGTTGCAAATGTGCTCACTCTAACAGATTCCTTGAAATTGTATGTTTGATAGATAAATAGAACGACATTTGATGATAAAGATAGAAATTCAGAAATTGTAGGTTGAGGTGATTGATAAG